>NC_044197.1:17666624-17972458 GCF_900880675.1 Sparus aurata | reverse complement strand
TGTTCCCCACTGCCATCTGTGGGCTTCATTGTTCCGTTTTTTGTCGGTCAGGAATGGTTCTGCTGCCAAGATTTATTAATTAATTAAGATTTCTATTCAGAACAGCTAGGGAACATTGTGTTCCTTCTTTTAATACAATGCAAGGCATATAAATAACCAGCTTAGTGTGCAGGAGTGTGTGGCTCGACAGCAGCAGGGATTCAATCCATTGTCAGAGTTTTACACTAAATGGTTTAAGGTGCACAAATCCGTATCCATCTTAAACTAAATTCAGGTATGAGATCCAGGTTATGCTCTGGTGAAGACCACACCATGACCAGGACACAGGGAAGTATCAAGTGAGCAGAAACAAGGTCCACGCAAGTATGCGAACACAGGCGCTTCAAGCTACGCAAGAGTGATTTCACACATCGCTACATTCTAGAGTGTGTCACCCGAAAATAGCAACACAACGCAAGCGCAAGCTGCAGTTGCCTTGCAGCCTGTAGATTCTATAGCATGAAACAAGAAGAGAAAGCTGACCTTTCCATTTAGGGTCCATCTCCTCAAAACAACCATGGTGACCAGTTTAACAACTGTCATGTATTTATTTTTTTCTTACCTCTGTGTAGGAGGTACAGCAGTACCTAGTCCTCCACAGATGCCATGTTTGTTTACTACTGTGTCCATGGGAACACTCCCTAGTCTTTACTGTCCCTTGAAGACAGAATCTTTGCTGTTGTCACGATACTGGGATTTCTCACTTTGATACAATACCTTGAAAAATATACTATTTGATATTGTGGGGGTAAAACTGACACAACATTCAGGGCATTACATTCTAGCATTTGCTAAAAGAGAAATATTATGAGGTATGTGTACTGTGTGTTAAGAGATCTAAATTGATTTTGTTCTGGAGGTTGGACTAAGTGGACACAGCAGTGTTAGTACTGAAACAGTGTTAGAAACTGAAACAAATGTTCATAATCGATCAGAATAAATACATATATACATATATATATACATATATACACACACACACAAATATATACATATATACATATATATACACATATACATATACATACATACATATATATTTTTTTTTATTATTATTTATTTTATTTTATTTTTTAAATTATTGACCACACAACTTTGGTTTCATCCACCTGTTTGTAAGAGCGTTGAGCTGATGATTACTGGGGATGTATGTTTATGCAAGCTGGGCCAGGCGATGTCATATGCATCCTTGTAAGTACATGGTTGATGTTTCTGCCTTAAGTTGCCAACAGCTGTATAAACAAACAAAAAATCCACTTTTAACAGTTGGAGAGTTTGATGTAGGCCCGCGATGTTCAAGACATTTGCCAACTATATAAAGTTATTTTGGCCACTCACCAAAAAAAATGCATACTAAGCTAATGGATGAAGTCTCTGTGTGTGTCAGTCTGTTTCGAAGTGGTACCAGCCAGAACATTTATTCTTCAGAAGTTCAAGATTCTGCTCACTTATTCATGCCCCACATGCAGCACGGAATCCAAATAGCAATCAAGACGAGAGCTTTGGAGAGATGTAGAGAGATGGATTTACATCCAAACAGCTCGAGGGTACTGGCTTTAACTCTACTTAGGATTGGATCAGAATCCAATTCTAGGAAGCCTTCTCTTTTGAATTGTAAGTCACAGTATTTCAATGGATACTGCAAACTGTCGACAAATGCTCAACTGAGTCTCTGTTCCTGATGTTAAAATACTCCCAATAATAGATTTCATTGAAGTGTGGAATGAACATCCATTGTGCCTTTGATCCACCAGAGCACTGAGGCTGATCTGGACACACACACACACACACACATGCAGGCACAGTATGTGAGCCATGAATTTCATCAAATGTAAGTGTTGTGTACAGCTATGCAAATGTTGTAGTGTATAACTATCATTTCAAAAAGTGCTAACATAGCAGAAATGTCCTCCCACTCAGCTAAAAGTTGTTTACTTTCTCATCGTCACTTGACATTGTAATGTTGGGTGGTCACGAAGGTGGGTCTCCTGACCACAAGTGAACAAGTCCTGCCTCTTATTTATTAGAGATGGTCATGACTCCCCCAAACAACTCTGTCAGGGCAGTGAGAGGAGCATGTTGTGGGTGTATCGGGCAAGAGAGGGTTTGAATAACAAACAAGCCCAGATGACGGCGGCTTTAGAGGGAGAGGCAGAGTCAGAGCAAATAAAAAGACAAAGTAAAGAATTTGAAGTATTCACAGTGTGCCCCTGCATTTCAATTATGCCCTGAAATCTGTCAATAGCATGGCTGTAATTGCTTACAGCAGTTCTAATATGCATGCTCATAATTAATTAAAAATGATCACAGTTTTGTTGGCCAATTACTGTAAGCAGGAGAGAAAGTGAGGTGCTCTTCTTTTTATAAACACGGCCATGGTAAATATGTGAGCAGAATTCACAGCTGCAGGGTACTGGAGGAGGAAGGAGGCGTACAAATGGCTGGCAAACTTAGAAGCACACAGGGCACAGCTTCACTCTGCAAAGCAAGAGAAACCTCGCCATGAAGGAAAATAAGTGATGTTGAAGAGGGAGAGATGCCCGTGTTACGCTAAACCTGAGCCCTACATCAAAATAGGAAGGAACAAGATCATGCAGACCCTTCAAGCAATCAGCATGGATTTAAAAAAAATTAAACCGAAGTTTGATCTAGTGTGTCAATGCTACCAAATTAAACTTTTAGATATGTACCAAAGACTATGCTATTGTAGTGCTTTAAGGAGCGGTGCTAGGAGCATAATAATCTGCTGTAACTTTCACAGCAGTGGCTGTTACATAACCAGTGATTTCATATAAAAAAAGAGAGAATATGACAGATATCTCAAAAAAGCAAGGGTCTTCCTTCTCCACATTAACAATTCACACATCTGTGGTGCTAACATGGCATCAACTGATCCATCGTCTTCACCCATTTATTTCCTGCAAATTGACTTGTGGCAGTTTTGTGATTACAATGTGGATGGAGGGAGATGATCAGAACATCTGGTGTGGCTACAAACGACTCTAGTCGAGGTGTCTGAAACAGTGACGAGCAGATAAAATGCAGCTCAAGACAGTCGCTTGTCTGTGTACTTTCCACGTTTGATAAAGTTTGTGCAAACTGTCAAATCCCATCTTGCAACACGATGGTGCTCAAACTCTGAAGTGTCACTCATTCAATAAGGTGTGAGAGGAGACAGCTCTCTCTGGAGGGGAAGCACTTTCTACACTACATACGAAGGTCAGAAACCTTTGATTCCTCCGCTTGAAAAAGGAACCGGATTTTATTATTGTTTTATCTGTGCGTCGTTACTAATTGTTCTACAACACGGTGGCTTCATTAATTAATCAAACACAGGCTTTTTATCTCAGGCGGAGGTTTTTCCACGGTTGTTTCCTTCTCATTCATCCCTCCGACTCAGCCAGCTCGATGTGATATTTATGCCTTTGAGTCACACTGTGCAGCGAGAATTTCAGCCAAAAACAGCGCCCACCTGCAGTGAAGATGAATATGTAAATTGGAAAAGTGGGTCAGAGATCAAATTTCATCAGGTAAAAATCACTGAGGAAATATCCTTTTGCCGAGTGGGGCTTTTCAGTCAATCTGATTCCAGCATGACCTTACGGATGACTGCTATCATTCCAGTTTTTAACTCATGAAGGTATGAGTCCCTGATTGTTCATCACCAGGACTATAAAGACAAGCGACACAGGGGAGGCCAGTGATCAAATTAATGCTATCTGATCAAGATGGAGGAATTCAAACAGAAATACAAGAAATAGCAGCAAAATGACAGCACCTCAAACCTTCTGCCTCCAACTCATCATATCATAGAAAGCCAAATGGCAGGCTTAGTGTTATGGAAGACCTGGTGTTATTATGCTAGAGCTTAATTTTGTTTTCATTACTTTGCTTTGCTTATTTTAATTAGTGGCCTTAATCTGCAATTAGCCCTGGGGTCAACTATACTCTTAGCTTTAAAAAAAAAAAAAGGATTGTTTTTAAAGTAGAGAGAAATTGTTTGGACATGTATTTAATTAGACTTTTAACCCATGAAATGTCAGTGTCACTCGCTCCCTTGCTGTCTTATTAAAACCATAAAAAAGAAATAGTGAAGTCATGACTGATGTTTATGCCTTTACTTAATTTAAGCACAACTTACTTGAAGGATACTCTGAGAGGATCGCTGCTTGACACTGATGGGGTCAATGCACACCATTATAGCCTCCTGCACACACTGAATATTTGTCGAAAAAAGAGAAAAAGTCTTTTTCCTGTCATCATACAGTACTGTGTGGTAAAATCGTTTTAGTGGCACATCTCACGTTGTTGACTGACAGAATTAAAGTGACACCTGCAGAATCTCCCAGGAGAACATTTACAAAGTTGAGTGACTGGTTTTGTCAGCCGAGTTAAAACAGCTGTACAAACGTGTACATACAGTGTGTGCTTCTTAAAAAAAATCATTTCTTGCTTCTTGCTATGTAATTATCCTCTCTTGTTTGAGCTTCGGTGTCAGCTAATGACTTTATCTCGATTCAGAATTTGGCATACTGAGTCCTCGTCGATACCTTGTGCTCCTGGGCGCTTGATGTGTGACAGTGGAGCATGAATGATGCAGCACACAGGGATGTGGTCTAAATGCTTCTCCCTTCCCTTCACAGGGGGAGAATTGCACTAGGAGGTGGACAGGAGGCAGTGAAGAGTGGCCATGCCTGCTGTGGCCATATCAGCTGCTCCAAAGGACAACTCTCAAGCATTTCTTCTGCCCCCTTATCTTTGCTAATAAGCACATCTAACACAAGTCTCTATTGTAGGGAGAAGAGACAACTGTCGTGAAAAATACATGCATAAGAAAACATTTACAAAATATCTGAAGAGCTGAAACACTGACTATTTAAAGCTGCATGACACAGGTTACTGAAGTTAGGATTCTTTTAAACAGCTACCTCTTGCTGCCATTTAAGGATGTCGACAACTAAAGTGGCGTTGTGCTGCTTTAATGTCAGCGACATGTTTTGTTTATGCAGGTCTCATAGTTGCGCAGCACTTCGAATGCTAACCAGCAGCAATAAAACACAGGACCTTTCATGTATGAGGTGCTTGTGAGGCCAGAGAAGTCTGATTCTGTGGAGCTACATGTTGGCCATACTTCAAACAGGGTGTCAGACATCATGAAATATTTATGAATTAGGTGGGAGGGAGCTCTGAGATTTACACTTTGTGGGGACAGAGGCTGCCCCATCAACCCGGCTCAACTAATTACTGCAGACAAATTTTGAATGAAGACTTCTTAAAGAGACCACAGAACTGCTCTAAGAGACATTTCATGTCCACTGGAGCCACCTTTCAACACTGTCTGATAAAGCAAGTGCAGAATCTTTAATCATAATGATCTCAGACAGAGAGGGGTTTATGGGTTGTGATTTTACCCCTTCCTACCCCTCAGATGTATGAAGTCTCTGAAAACTCATCGTCATGGTTAGGTCAGTCACGATATCAGAATTTCACTACACGATTATCACAGGAAAAGAAATCTAGGATATGGCCGTGGTGTATACAGATATCTTGAAGAAAAATCAAATCTGCCTTTAACTTTGTTTACTTTGTGTTTTGTCTCTATTTCACACTCAAAAGGGGGAGGTGGAGAGCAGAGAATAACGGAAACAGAAAAAAGATCACTTAAATTCAATTACATGAGAAAGGTAAACCGGATGAACTCATAAACAAAAGATCAACAAGGCTCAACATCTTCGCTGGATTAATCTTATGATGACTATTATTATTATTATTATGTGTATTATTAACACTATATCAAGTGTATGTATGACAGTTATAGTTAATGTCGTTAATATCACAACACTGCCAGTCATTGTCCTTGGTTTTAGTTTAGTCAATTAACCTTTTTCTGTGTACAACTGTGTTTTATTAGCCCTTGTGTATAAGTGCTCAGTATTTTTCCTTTGGTCTTTGTTGTTTCATCTCTTTTCTTCCTGCGTCTCACTATTTCTGTGTCTGTTCCCCATGGCTTTGCGGTTTGTCCTTTATGTTTTTTGTATTACTGTTTAGTTTCCTGGGTTTTCCTTGTTGCCTTTTTGTTACTTGAATTGTGTATATTTGGACTTTGACTGTCATTATAAAAACTTGCTTTTTGTTGTTCACCTTGCCTGCTTCTCTGTCTGCGTGTGGGCCTTTTTTTGATGTACCGTGACACTTTGGATTATTCAAAAATATATTGTCAGAAGGGATCGTGATCTGGCAAAAGGAATATCACAATCACGATCCACAAACTAAATTGTAATCTATTTTCTAGATTCTGAAATGGCAGTCTCGAAATAGCATATTAATGTGTCCACTTACACCATAAAACACTATATTGCATTAAAGATAGTTCTTTTTTGGCACAGGCGCCTCATCAGCAATGCTACCAGCTATCACTCAAGTTCAGTTATTTATGATACAAAGAGCCACGTGAAGTAACTCATCCAGTCAGCATGGCCATTAAGTTGGCTACATCACTCTATTGGTTTGTTCAAGTGGTGCAGATCTTTCAGTGAAGGAGGTTATGTGAGGTTTGGAAACAGAAGTAAGAGGACATTAAATACTGCCATCACTATGATTTGCCTGAAAAATATCTAAGACCGATCTCAAGACTTTAGAAACTAATAAGGTCGTCAATGGATATAAACTCTTGTAGTCTCATGTCGGTGTATTAACTCAGGATCCTGCTGCTGATTCGGAAAAACATATCCAACTGTTGTCTACAGTTCATAAACATTAATACATTGCATTTGATGTGTCGCAATTAGGCTGGCTTTTTTCAGTGCAGACTGCAGAAGTAATGTGTAAGAAATTATCGCCTATAGAGTAACCTCCATTGTGTAAGAGAGACATTTCTTTGCAAAGCAATTTAATCTGTACCTAAAGGATTATGCAAATGTATACAATTAAACAGAAATCACATATAGTTTCCACAAACCAATTTCTAAAGAATTTAATTTTATTATAGGAGTCTACAAAAGATAGACAATTCTCCTCTGTGCTACAGGTCAATAAGAAAGAATGAGTACCTGGTCATTGACGGGAACGGCTCTGTAGCTCTGTCAGCTTCAGATAACTCTGGGCAAATACTGCTTTAACACTTGACAAACTACAGCACACTCCCACCCAGAGTGTCACTCCGCTGCTCGAGCTGTGGTGACTTTGTCCGAGCAAAGGAAAGTCTTCCTAATCAGTTCACTCTGTTTGGACTCCAAAACCTCATACCCCCGCTGTGTCGCTTTAAAATTCAGCGTCTGACTATGACATGCCTTATCAATCATTGTGAATATCTCCTTTGTTCTGCAACATAAAGACAGTGCCGGTTGTCAAAGCACTTTTCGGTCTTGAAGCCATGTCTCAGTAGAGTTATAAATAACTGGCCTCCAAAACTCTACTCAGACCCAGCTCATTAGAGCCAGGCATTACGCAGAAATAATGGCCATAAGACTTTGTTTTATAACGAGGCCAGAATGAAAGCTGTCTTAACACAGAGAGGTGGAAATAAAGTACAAGCCTCATTGGATTCAAAGTTTTGTAAGGGGAAAAAAAAGAATAAATAAAGAAATGGTCATATCTGTGTTTGAAACAAAATAACTCTATTTCCTAAAACCTCAATTACAAAACTTGCATGATTAGCTTTCAGGATATGACTCAGTAAGTGGGCCATGAGGAGCCTTTCTTCCTGCGCTCTTCCTCCTCCCTTCCCCCGCCCTCTGTCTCTGTGGCCGACTGCCTGATAAGCTTTGCCAAAAGTGAGATTTAGCACGGGGCATCTACGCGAAACCTCCATGAATAACAGTGAAGTAAAGGAGCACTTTTAAAAAGAGAGGGAATGGCAATAATTGTCAAGCACCCATTCCTGCTCATGCCTACGAGTGGTGATTTCCATGTGACCATGACAGCCAAAGCCCAGTATCATTCATTAATGCCCTGACTCCTCATTACTGTCTCCTCACACTTTTGAAAGACTCATTACCTGCATAATGGAATAGTGCTTAGAACAGTCAGACCTTTCCTTAGTGTGAATTAATCACCTACATGCACAGACAAAAAGGGAATTCTCACATTAAATATTAAACTTCAAGCTCCAGCTTTCTACTTTCTCAAACTTCAGGAAGGCATACTTTCTTGAGGTGCACAGTCAGGGACATGACACTTGCATCATTGAAGTCTGGCCCCGTGTCTTTCATGTGTCTGCGAGGCCAGTGTGGAGAAAAAAAACAGGGAAGTGAAGGAAGCAGAAAGAGATATACTTACAGTTGACTGTGACTTTTACGGTTTTGGTGTCAGGAGAGGCGATGTCATTTAAAGCGCTGCATTCGTAGTCTCCAGCCTGGTCCCTTGTGATGCCGGTGATGTTAAGATATTCGCCACTGTCATACTTCCTGGCTGGAAATAGAAAAATGGAGGCCAAGTACTTACACAGTGTCTACAAAGAATACAAACACAGCACACAAACGCGCGCACACACACAGACACACCTTCTGTATATACAGCTTGAGGCTTTCTGTTGCCTATGGTTAACAAGTCGGGAAAACCCTCATTTGTACCAAATAGCTTTCAGGTTTACATCTGAGTAGAAGATACAAAGTGATTAGGTTTTTCTACTGAACCCCTGATTACCTTCTGTGAATCCTAAAATAGCATTGGATTAGCAGCGCATTGATCTATTTATATTGATATGGTGGCAGGAAATGAAATAATGGTTTATTCCCAGTCACCCACTCATCATTTACTCAACTCTACACTATGCAGTTAGAGATATTTCCTGGAAGAAAGACAAATTTGATGGCTCAATGCACATGTCAGTGCCTTATAGTTAGCTAACGGAGCCAAAGGCAGGAGCAGCAGAGAACCGTGACTGACATATTAGCAGGCCTAAGAAGCCAGAGGGAGCCCAGATCCACACAAACATGTCCATTCCAATCAACATGAGAAACATTAAAATACTGTATATTAACATTGTTAGAGGTGATACATGATAGGCTCTTTGTAAATGTGTTGCTAGTAAGAGCTGAAAGTGTGATAACTGGGATGAAGCAATAATGAGATACAGTATGGTGTCAAGTATAATTTAGTGAGAATAATCAGGACGAAACATGCAATCTTATCCAGAACAGAAGAGTAAATCTAGTTTGTGCCAGCAGTCTCAGCATAGATGTGTCACTCGTTATATCATCTAACAACAGACCTGCAAAGAAAAGTTGATGAACTGAATAATTATTATCTTATTAATCAATTGATTGGTGTAGTCATTTCTCCAGTGAAAACATAGACATTGCTCACAGTTTATGAATTGTCGGGGTTTTCAACTGTTTTTGGTCATCTAAGACAGTAAACTGAACCTCTTCGAGTTTGAGGAGTTTGATTGTATGAAATTATTATTGCCTTTCCCATTATGATATTACAGCTGCACAACACGACATTTTGACAGATATTATGATCGCAACTGATCATTATAGAGTCACAATTTTCGTTTTCACTGACAAAACTATTAAAATCATGACGATGAGTCATTTGTTAGGGTCTATACCAAACAAGCATCAAACGAAGGAGCTGTCTTGATGTAATTTGCTGCTTGTATGAAGTTTTTTTCTTTTCTTTTATGTGAAATTTTATGTATTAAGGTTCCACTGTGTAAGAAAGCTGTTTTTGTTTCTCAGCTCGTCAAATACTGATGCTATGTTTGGTTGGTCGCCATCCCCTTTCTTTCAAAGTAGACCTTTAAGTGGGTTTGTTCTTGGGTGATTTTCTCTAAGTTGCTGTCTTGGCCAGAAATGCTTAATGTGAATATGAATAGGTTAACTAAATAAAAAAAACAAACAAACAAAAAAAAAAAAACAGACTTATAGATCAGGGCAACACAGCAGCCCTGATTTTTCATTATGAAAAAATTGCTACTTCGAACAAACTTCTACTTTGCATATAACAATTTTGATGATATTTTGATTATATTTGCAGCTTATTAAAGTGATATGAATACATCCTGAGAGTTATAACAAGCTTTTTTTTTTTTTTTTTTACTATTTTACTGACATTTTATAGGCAAAGCTATTCATCAATAATTGCTTTTGAAAGTAGTTATTAGTTGCAGCTCTATTTCATATATTAAACTACAAAATAAAATGATTCAGCCACAAGTGTCATTTGATCATCTATTTGGTTAAAGTCCAAGTCTAGTTAATGACAGTGAACAAGGCAGCTACAGATGATCACCAATATTAGGTATCTGTATTCATCATTGACTTGTTATCAAACCTTATCTATTTCTTCCTGGTTGGGACAAATAGATAGATGGATGAATATTTAGATATGAAATTGGGAATACTAACAATGAAACCAATTTGACTGGGATTGCTTGTGTAATAAATGGTTATAGGATCCCAGCAGGCAATACTGTATGTATATTAGAGAGACTGTAGCAGATTCTCCCCTGACCAGAATTAATTTCCAACCCAGTTGTGCTCAGTGTGAAATCTATTTATATACATTTTTTATCAGGGTGGTAATGGTGGTTTGGGATAGAAGATGTGTGGATGCGTTTGGAAGGAATAGGAATCAAACAGGGTGCACAATCGAGCAAAACTGAGCTCAAGAAGACCACAGAGACCTGATACTGACTCAGCATTATCTCATGAAAGACGAGAAAGAATCAAGACAATTCATGCTTCAGGAGTGCTGCCATTCAGCGCCGCCACTCATCCCTGCCAAGTGAGCTGAATACTTATATAATAATGTCACTTTCTTATTCTGCAACCCTGGTGGCTTTTTAGCTGCAAAACAACTTGAAACTGAAGGCATTGTCGATAATGAGCTTTCCCATTTCTTGTCACACTGTTGTGGTGTCAACAATGGAGTCTTGGCAAAGATATCTGTGGCTACGCAAACAACAGCAAAGGAAAGAAAAATGTTTGAAAAACTGATCCATAAACAAGCACTGGATGTGTCTGGAAAAAAACAGAACGGTTAATATGCCAGGAGAGCACGGGGACGGAGACATAACACAAAGAGCGCTATTTTTGTGGTGGTGCACGGCTCATGGCCAGGCTTTGCACCAGTGAAGAGGCATTTCTTATTTTGTTGGGTGCACACAGTTTTTTTTTTTTTTTTTTACTTAATCCCACTGATGTGGAAGAGGATGTGCAGAGAGTGTCAGTATGGCGATCAAATGGTGCAGTTCGAGTTTGATATCAAAAGAAAAAGACCTGTGCAGACAAAGTTTACACATTCTCTATTAGGCTAACATAAGTGAAGTGCACATAAACAGGAATGTCGAAGCTTAAACAAAATCCTGGGAAATTTGACTTTGGTCAGAACACTGGTGAGATACAAGCGTGATACTCTCAAAATCAACAACAGATTTGAGGATCTCCACAAGCGAACAGGCATCAGCTATCAAGCACAAGTAGGAGAAAGTGTTTCAGTATCAAATTTAATGCATGATGAATGATTACATTAAATCTTACAAACAGACTGGTTGAAGTGTGGATATTCTCGCCATAGCTTCGGTGAAAGCCATTTCCTGTTTAGTAGCCCTGCTAAGACCTACAGCCTGAGTAATACACCCATAATTAAAGTTACAACAGATGCAGAGGAACTGGATATTATATGTTTCACTGAATAAGTAGGTCTTCTAATATGCTTGGATACAGCCCCAGCCAGCACTGCTATTCCTGATTGAAGACAGAACACAAAGACAAAAACTGCCTAGAAGAAGCATTCAAATGAGATTTTTAAAGATGAATGAACAGAGAAGTGTGTGTTTATCTTAGTGGCCAGCTGTCTTTCTTACAACAATACTGCTGAGAATAACAACGCTATCAGAAAATAATGTAATCTCACTGTCATCTGTGTTTGTGAGAACAAAATCTCTTTGGGTTGAGTCATATTGTGGAATTAAATGTGCGTTTGAAATAAGGAGAGTTTATTTACAATGTGTTATTTAACTTTTGATTAGACCGTATGTCAACACCAAGCTCTCAGCACATCATAACCTCTTCAGAACAGCACAGAACGAGATACAGCATTGGCCTTCTCTCCATATGGTACGCGGAATTAATGCAATTTATACTGCCATTTAAACAGCAGACTTCCTTGAACTTTATGATATAAACAAGTGGGCATTTGGGTCACGACTAATGCCAGCCATGTTGCTTATACTGAATACTCAAAGTTATAGTCATGCGTATCTGACTGATGTGTCAGTCACTGTTTCCAAGGTGACAAACTTTTAATGTGAAGAGCCCAATCATACTATCACCACCATATTGTTGCTGCTTACACTCATCCCTAAACTAATTCAAACTAGAATTACCACATTGCGGTTGTATGCCTCTGCGCACCAGTCAAGTTGCTGTCATTGAGATATGTCATTGAATAAACGCAAGAAACATTTTGACTCAAAGTCACAATGAAGTTTACCTTTGACCTTTGACATATAAAATGTCATCACTTCATTATTTTTCATTATTTATGTTGAATGTTGTCATAATTATCATGAATTGTTGAGACTTGACCTTTGACCATCACAATCTAATCAGTTCAACTGTGAAACCAAGTGGATATGTGTGCTGCATTTTAAGTCCCCTGAGGCGTTGCTGAGATATGCTCACCAAGACAATGGGATGTTACGAGGTAAGAGTGACATTGACCTTTGACCTTTCATTGCAAAATCTAATCAGTTCATCCTGGAGTCCAAGTACAAGTTTGTGCCAAGTTTGAAGAAATCCCCTCAAGACATTTATGAGATGTTGTATCCACAAGAATGGTACTGACAACCTGAAAACAATATGCCTCCACTATGTCTAGCTTTTTTACTGCACACATTGATCAATGCTACAGATCAATCAACAATCTACGCAAAAAGGGTAATGTCTGTTGCTTTTGTCTTGTATGCTGAAGCACTCTGTGACGTCTGCTCTAAGGTGTCATATAAATTAACTATATTTACCTACTTATGGATGATATAAGAACTATGGACTTTCACAGGACTTTATGTCTCTGGGTACCGTGTAGATCTCTCCCCAAACACACTAAGTAACATGGTTGACCGAGACACTGCCCTTAATACACAGCTCCATTGTATTTCACTGTAATGGAGAATTACGGTACACAGGATGTGGAAATCCACTGTGTGCACTTGTGTCTTTTAGTGGGGCAATGAAATCAAAAGCACTGACCCATGAGGCCAAGCATGCTTGATGCTTCGAATACCATTTACCAAATGGCTGAATTCAACGCAGTGGTTTCCGCTTAAAAAGCAAAGACACTTTTTTTGCCACATCCTGGGGGATGTGCCTCGGGGATGTTGAAGCAATCAATGTTCAAAGACAATAAAGGTAAACAAAAATTAAACCTATATATGAAATACAGAGTCATGCTCTGAGAGCTGCTGCTCTGGCATTGTGTTATCCACAGGATGAGAGCAGATAAAGGCTTTGTCTCCTTCTGCCTACCAGTGTAGCACAAATATTTCGATGGGCAACAGGAGCTGGATGCCACTGACTACGATTTTGAGAAGCACCATTATTATTTGTAAGACTTTACTCTGTTGCTTTATTTTTGTGCTGTGAAAAAAGGAAAACTCAGCTGTGTTTCCACCCGCTAAGGACAGATTTGCCTGCAAAGGGAAATTTTCCCTTGGATGTGTGCACACAAACTCCTCTCATGTTGAGACCATTTTTTTTAAGTTAAGTTTTGCATTTCACTTTGATATACAATTTTCATATCGTACATTACAGTTTTAATGCAGTTAAGACAGTTTGTGCTAGGTTAAAAAACTGTTGCTCCTCCCAATGAAATGATGCCTATTTTCCATTCCTTTCAGTTATTACTTTTTTTTACTTAACTGTATTTTAAGTTCAATCTTTTATACCACTGAGATCTATTGAACAGTCTAATCTTTTACTTTAAATGACCAGAGATCCAAAACAGAAATGTTTTTTGCCAGCAGAACACAACCTTCACTCTACTGGACATATCTGTTTCACCTAATACTACCTGATTTAATTTGGCCTGAAGTTATTTTCTTGAAGACAGCAGGTCTGGTGCCACCCCGTCTAACATCCAGTTGTATGGCACCATAGACCAGACAATATTTTGCTCTCGTAACCATCAATAAGCCTTTTAGTCCAGAGAATGCCATCTAATTACTAACATTTCTAATTGAAATCAATTTTAAGACTAGACGAAGAATATCTATACTACTGGCACTGTAGAGGGAGAGAACATTGAAATGACTGAGACTCAAGAATTAGAGAGGGGAAATTAAATTGAGTTCTCCAAAGCTACTGACGTGTGTAGTTTTCAGAATAAGAGAATGGGTGTAAAATGTGTCATCTATGTTTGGTTGACTGAATGATATGACACAGCATTTCTGGCGGACATTTTAGTGCCTCCAGCTGACTGGCTTGAAAATGAAGACCCTGCATTTGATTCAACTGACGTTAGTTCAATATCCCTGAAGATTGAGGATACAGTAAAGATTTGGGCAATGACATCATTCACAGCAATAAAGAGGCATAAAATCAGTGTACTGGATATGAACCATCTGTTTCTTAATTATGGGAACTGACAACTAATATTAAAACCATAGAAAATGTTCAGACACTTTCTTGAAGCCTGATATATGGTTGGACACTTTTGACGAGTGCCACCTGATAGAAAATTAAGTGCCACGCTACATTTTCAATTATGCTTTGGTGAAAGTTATCAGTTGTCTTCATGGTAACCATAGGCTATCTCTATCTCAAGTGAAACCATCAAAAGTGTTTACTGCTCTTGGCCTAACACTAAAAACATATTCTTATAGGGTTGGTGCATCACAAAGATTATTTCATTGACTGATCATACATATGTCATCTTATCTAGTCATCTTATGTATGTACATGACGACAATCGTTTCTCTAGACCTTAATATTGCCCGTTGTACATGTGGGCTTGGTTACTTTAGCCAACATGATAACTAGCATTTCCCCTACCATTATAATATTTGAGCACAGCATCTGTGTTTTTTCCCATTTTAATCATATTAGGTGTGTGCTTTTATGTTATTAATTACTATATTAACTACTTAACTACTATTTATTTAGGATATCTAACCCTAACCATACATCATCATTGTAGAGGAATGCTTTGGATGCTTTGGATGAAAATACACCCCACGGCATCCTCTTAAAAGGTAAATGTTCTGCATTTTTATAGCGCTTTTCCAGTCTATCGACAGCTCAAAGCGCTGTACAATACATGCCACATTCACCCATTCACACACACATTCATACACTGATGACGGAGGCTGCCATGCAAGGCGCCAACTGCTCATCAGGAGCAATTTGGGGTTCAGTATCTTGCTCAAGGACACTTCGACATGCAACTAGGGGGAGCCAGGATTCGAACTGGTGACCCGCTCTACCCACTGAGCCACAGCCGCCCTATGCAATCTTACTGGCTGGACCATCCCAGGGGGAAGAGAGTCAGAATAAGAGCCATGCTTATCCAGCTTGGTTTAAGGCTGCTCCTGGCTAATGTCTGGTTGCAGGAAAAGGAAATGGAAAATATGGGAGTCAGGCTGGCCAAGCAACGTGAAATAAAAGACTGTTGTGCCCACAGAGACCTGTCTCCACCACTACATCTCATATCAAGCAGTTGCACACACGGGTCGACCGTGTTCTGAGTCAACAGACCACAGGACCACAGCAGGATGCGGAGAAGTGGTACTTTTGATATGAAGATGCCGACCACACGTGGAAGATGGACTATACAGCAAATTTGTATATAAATAACTGTATATTTGTTATATTTGTGTAGCATCAAGAAGTTTACAAACTTCTTTTTGTTATGCAACCCTGTGTTGTACAATGACGAATACGTTGTAAGCATTCCGGCTTTTCACATTTCTATTTCTAGTGTTCTTAAGAATTGAATCCATTGAAAGGGTGGCCTTGCATTTTTTTTGCAATAACATTTTATATCAGTGGCACAAAATGGTCTTAAAATGTTACGTTAAAATGATTTCTAGGACAATATATCGCAGGACAAAAAGAAATATTAAGTGTAGTAGTAATATGAAGTATTATGACAGGCATACACATATTGACTAATGCACTTAGACTCCTGAAAAGACAGTATAACTTGTTGTAGCTGGTGAAGCACAGGTCTAATTTATGAAAAGAATGATGGCTCTGCTCCTTTGTGGTGTCCCAGTAAGGCATGCCAGTAAGCCTGCACGCACAAAACCAGTGCCTCAGAGTGGTATTTTCTAAATAGCTTGCAGCCATTATTACATTCATCAATCCTTCCTTTGGTTTTCATGCAAGTACATGTCAAAATGTCTGCTGTAAAAAAAATGCATGTGCAGTTCCATGCAACTGGAACAATCATGAGAAACAGGTGTGAGTAATAATGACTCCCACATTCAACAATGCCCTTTAGTGATATCCACAGGTGGCAGGCAGGGTTCCAATTAAACTGAGGGAGCCGAACATTACAATGTGAAGAGAATTGTGGACTTTTGTGATGTGAAAATAGCTTAGAATGACATCTTTGATATGGTCAGACATTAGTCAAGCCTCCGAGATTAAACTGAATGAAGCAGGGTGGGAGACATAACATCATCACCATGATTATATCAATTTTGCCGCTCCCACAAAATGCCACTGGGCATTATCAGACTTTTATTGTGCTCTCACATTGCACATCCCTGTTCTTACTATTCATCAGACATTGTTTTGGAACCACTCCGTTTTACTCGGCTGTTTCTGAGCTGTGCAGATGTTTCTCCTCCTGAATGTTTCTGCATGCTTGAACTAGAAAAAGAAAAAAAAAGCTTGAAAGAAATCCTAATCACTTAATATTTGCATGTTAGATGTCTGAATCACCGAAAAAGCCCTCCATAAGTGCAAATAATGATAATTGAACAGCATATCACACTGCAGATTTCTTCTAATGATTATTCATACAACCTATAGTCCCAGGGTGAGTGCATCTAGGTGTAAATGATTTACCATTACAATGTGACAATGTGTAAAAGTGCATGTAAGAAGCAACTCAGAAAATAACTTTCGCTGCTAGCATCAATCTCTAGCATAACTAAATCATGAGCAAATCAAACAGAGTACATCGCAGCGAGGTACAGTGAGGACTTGTCTTCCCGGCTTGCTGAAGCAATTTTGATTATGATTGGAGAGAAAATAGAGAGATACGGCTTACTCCCCGTTTCTGTCTTTGCTGCCAAATTAATTTTCACACCACAGACAAATTCTATTACAGCTAGACTGTAATAAAGACATCCAAAAGATGGTCCACATTGCACAAAGTTATGATTGGATAAATTTGGTAGGATAAGAAGCAAGTAAAAGTTTTGAGGAAACTCAGAATGGAGGCCAAATAAACTGAGAATATTGCAATGTTTAAGGATTAGGAAAGTGAGGAAAACAAGTCAATTTCAGATATAGGACTAAATATGAGTTCTGAGTTCTTATAACAATGCTGGTATGAGGAGGATTGTTGTATTGAACCCAGGATATGTATTATAAACACATATTTTGTGGACTGAGTTCTGTGCAAGTAGGTGTATGCTGCCTGCCACAGACATGTATTGCAAGAAGATAAATATTTATTGTGGCCGGAGACTATTTCAGTGCTGAAATTCAACTACTGTCTTGCAGTATAGTGATTACATGTGGACACTAAACAGATTTTAGTTGTGAGTTTGAGTTTATTTTTCATGTATTTGATTTATGAACACTTCAATACCTCCTAGCATTGTAAAATGCTGCAAAACAAAAGAAAATTCTGTGCTCATACCATCTACATCCAAACTGAACAATGAAGAGTGGCTTAATTATGACAAATATTGTAAGACGGATTGGTTTGCAAGTTTTATACTATAAAACATATGTCTATGTTTTTTCTGAGCAGATGTGGCCTTACATTTGAACAATATACAATTTCAGATACTTCTGAAACAAATGGATACAATTCCATTTGAAAATAAAATCTAATTAGGCTGCAGTCTTTCTTGATAAATGAAAGCCAGTAGATCTTTTTCATGGAAGATCTAGTTGCATCCTCCTGCGCTCACTGCAAATGGTATTCCTATCGATTACAGCAGTAAGGGGGCTTTGCAAAGGTCATAGCAGCCATTAAACAAGAGTCACATCCTTGATATATACTTTGAAGAACATTATATGTTAAATGCTCAACCCTGACATTACAGTAAACAAAAACAAGCACAGGATTATGTAGCCTGTATATGAAAAATAAGAGATGGAAAAAAACAACATCTCGTGTTAAAACCACCAAAAGACCTAACATGACTGATGTGCTAGTGCATGCTGAAAGATATTTGAGAGAGTGACAAAGGCCCCTCTCACCTGAGGGAGATGTCACTCCAAGCAAATTAAAGAAATCATAGCAAGGTTAATTTCACATTCAGTGCCAATGCTGGCTAAGTCCCGTTGCAGTAAGCAATTTCCCACATTGTGTAGGGGAGCTGTGAGTACGCTTCCTTCAGGGCTGCAATACACAGATAGGGCAGGCATCGCTGAAGAATCCATTATAGCATAGAGCAGCATTTTCTACATCAATTTATCCTTTTAACTCTGGAAAATGGAGAACAACCCACGCTGCTACATTGTGTGCTGCTGCCTTCTGGCCCCAACTCAAGGTGTGGGCCAATACTAGGGGTTGAATCACAACATGTGCAGGGGCTACCTGAAAAACAGGCTGTTAGTCTGTCCTGATACAAAAGCCCCTACCCTACGTACTGGCTGTCAATCTGAGCCTGCAGAATTCCAGACGGTGGAACTGGGCCAAGGGAGCCTTGAGTCATGTCTGATTGCATGTGCTGCCACCTGACTGACCTGTAGAATTACCTCACTTTTTATGTGTAGACATATTTAGCTTAATTCACTGTCGGCAGGAAACACAATTTTAGATTCTGGACCCAATAGAGTGAAGAGAGTAGCATATTTCATACTGTATGGCATATCAACATACTGAGTCACAAGTTCAAGAAAAAAGCTAATTGATTAGCGTGAACGAGGAAGATATCTGATCAACACTTTCAATTTATTGTGTGATCATTAATCAATTTGTTGATTCCAGTCTAAATAGGCTAACTCAGATGTCAACATTTTTGAGAAATTTTTTGGTTTACTCAAAAACTGTAAATAATTTGTTGTGGCTGAGGAAAAAGAACTAGATAGTGAAAAAGAACTAGATAACATAAATACTGATGGATGGATCCCAATATCTTAAAAGGAGTCTTGAGTAAAAAATATATACTTTTGTATTAGGGGTGGGAATCTCTTGGCACCACACGAATCGATTCGATTAGATTCGATCGATTCCGAGGTCAACGATTCAATTCGATGCATCTCGATGCATCTCGATACATCTCGATGCAACAATTTTTTTGTGTACATTTCCATGCATGATTTAAAATAATAATAATAATAATAATAAAATCTGAGTTTGCTACTCAGAGTTTGCTAATCACTTCCCACTTTTGTGATGGAAAGAAAAGGCTTTTCTTTATCACAAATAGATATGACTTTCTATGAACACAGAATCCTCTTGTTACAGGCAATGAGCACATCCTTGAGAGAAAAACAGTATACTATAAAAATACAAAAAGCTTTCAATGCAATAATCAATGCAGCTTCCACTTCAACACATTATGGACCTATGTATATGGCTATCTATCTACCCACTTTCATCAAAGTGTCCAAAACTTCTGTTTTAGTTTCACTGTAGAGCGTTGGTATGGCTCTGTCAGTGAAGTACTGCCAAGATGGTATTTTGTATCTTGGCCCTAGAATAAACACCATCATCCAAAAAATGACGTTCTCCACAACTGAATAGTCTTAAATCCAATAAAACTTGCAGTGGATTTGGTAATCCACTTCGCTCTCTCAGCGTTCAGTTGAAGCTGTGCCACCACCTGCTCGGTCGTTCTCTGGTTGGTTGGTGATTTCTAAAATTAGTTGTGTTGCCGAAATATTTAAGTTGAGTTCCACACACCTTACAAACTGTTTAAGTCTTGTAAATTCTCCCCTCGACTTCATGGAACTCAAAATGCTGCCATACAGTAGCTTTCAAAGAAGTCGGTGTCGGTCTCATGGGATTGGTGCTAGCCATTGCAGCCATTTTGTCGCCGCTCAAACATAAACAACTCGCACATGTGTATTTGTTGCGCATGCGTGTACAGCAGATAATCAGCAGGCGCTTTCTGTGGTGCTCTGCAGCAGGCGAACTGAATGTTGCAGCGGGTGAACTAATTTCTGTTTTAAAATTCAGATTACTAACTTATCTGCATTGAGACATAATCATTGTAGAGAGAATTCCGATGCATCAAAGAATCGAAAATTTTCCCACACCTATTTTGTAAACTACCATTAAGTTCCTTCACCATGTGGTTGATGGTTGATGCAAGGACACTTGGTCGAATCTTCTCCCAAGTAAAGCCCACAACCTGTCTATTAGACCCAATTCCCATACCAACACTTTGTGGATTCTTTGAGGATCAGCTGTTATACATAGTGAATTGCTCTCTTCAGACGGGTGTCTTCCCCGCCTCCTTTAAAACGGCGGTGGTGAAGCCCCTTCTGAAGAAGAGCAACTTAGATCCCAACATCTTTAATAATTATGGGCCTGTATCCAACTTACCGTTTTTAAGTAAAATTTGGGAAAACTTGTTTTCAACAAGTAAATGACTTTTTAATCGCAAACAACATTTTAGACAAGTATCAGTTAGGCCTGGGCTATAAACCGAAAATTTACCTATACCGAAATTTGCGACGATAACCAACGTCATTTTGGCCATGTCGGTATATTCGGTGTTGTTGCCTTTGTGTCTCTGCGTGGTCTGACACGTGAGTGTCCTCATGCTGGAAAATGTGACTTCTCGCGTACGTGACGTCACTCCCCGAGACGCAAGAAGAAAGCAAAAATATATATTTTATCCTAAGGAAAATGACAAAACTAGTAACGCGTTACCGGCATCACTGATTGTGTAGCTTAAGTGCAACATGGAGCATGAAGATATAAAGAAAAAAATAAAGACAGTAGAATTAACTTTGAGCAAGTTTGGAGGAAAGTTGGAGGTGTCGTGGGCCGTGATAATAACATTTGTCGGCTTTGTCGAGTGCATTAAGTGCAACACTTGTTGCATTATTCATTAAGATTTCTGTAGTTCAAACAACTCGCAATTGTAGTTGAGAACGCCAGTTATAACAGCCCACGTATTAAACAGTTGTTGGGTTTAAATCGGTCTCGGGCTCATAATTACATTCAATGTGTAGGGCCGGGCTCGGACACAACGTGCACGGGCTCGGGTCGGGCTTGATTCTAAGCTCTACTCGGGTCCAGCCGCTACTTTACTGAGGTTCACCCAGTGTGAGCAGCAGGGGGATGGTCAGCTCACCTCCCAGAACATGGCACTGAATCGCTGGAAACTGATTTAGGGACTGTCATCAAATTACTTAGCATAAATATATTAATACAAAATAATTGCAGTTCTTTCAATATCTTCCATGTCATGGGGCCCAGTGACTCCAGCAGCAGATTGTATGAGTAAACTGGACGAATGAGACACAGCTATGTTTATTGTACTTCAGTGCTTCCTCTATTTTATATGAATATCAATATGCAGAAATCTATATTTTTTTTCTCAATAGCGTCAATGTCATGTGACCCACTGACTTCTGAAACAGATTCTGTGTCTATCAAAAATATATAATGATAAAGAAAATAATGGTAAAAAAAGTTCTCTAATGCTCAAGAGGTTAACATATTATTAAGCAGCAATGTCAGCTTCTCTACTATTTTGTCTCATGTCTTCTTGTTTATTTATTTACATCCAACCGCTTCCACCACCTGCAGTACAACCATGTGATTCAATTCGAAGAAATAAAAAAAGCGAGAAGCGAGAAGCTTAGAATTTGTTTATAAGGGACTGTATATTTTATACTTTTAAACTTGTTCAGTTGTTGTCATTTCAAGTAATCTGTGCTTTTCAGCTGTTCAATCGTGTGCTTATCAGTTGTTCTTAACTACTAAATAAATAATATAAATCTTAACTACAATGTAGTTTTACAGTCCTTTAAAGTGGCATTTCTGTAAATACACAGGATTTTTTTTCCTTTTTTTTAGGTGTGTGGGGGGGGGGGGGTTACTTATCGTTCATTTATCGTTATCGAGGTGAGTTGCTCAATATATCGTGATATTGATTTGAGGCCACATCGCCCAGCCATAGTATCAGTCTGGTTTCAGGACGAACCACAGTACAGAGACAGCCCCTTTAAAGATATTAAACGACATCAGGTGCAACTTGGATAACCATAAACTCACAGTCTTGGTACTACTGGATCTCACCGCCGCCTTCGATATAGTAGACCATCACATTTTATTAAATAGACTGAAGAACCTGGTCGGCCGCTCTGGTACTGTTCTTAACTGGTTCGTCTCTTACCTCACAGACCGACACTTCTTTGTAAGTATGGATACATGTTCCTCAGAAACCCACAAAATAAATTGTGGGGTTCCCCAAGGGTCAATTTTAGGTCCAACTCTTTTTAATCTTTACATGCTTCCCCTTGGGGACGTCATCAGGAGGCACGGCATCAGCTTTCATAGTTATGCTGACGATACGCAACTGTACATCGCCGTGTCTCCTGATGACACAGGGCCTATTGATGTCCTATTTAACTGCATTTTAGATATCAAGACATGGATGGCAGCCAATTTCCTACAGCTCAACCAGGACAAAACAGAGGTTTTACTCATTGGTCTTGAAGGCCAGAAAGAGAAACTTTTACCAGTTAAAGGATTTTAAACCATCACAATCTGTAAAAAATCTGGGTGTGATTTTTGACTCTGAGCTCAGTTTTATTCCACATATCAAAGATATAACAAAGATAGGTTTTTACTAGGGGTGGTTAATCGGCCCAATTTCCCGATTCGATTCGATTCCGATTATTGAAGTCTCGATTTGATTACAAATCGATTTTCGATTATTAACGATTATCGATTCGATTTTCAATTATTAACGATTATTGATCTTCCTTTTAACATCAGTCAGCTGCCGAATTATTTTACCTATCTTTTGAGTAACACCTCACAGCACCTTCAATATTGTATAGTGTAACTGTAATATCAAAATTATTATTTTTTAATTTGTTTTAAATGTAGTGTTTCACTGGTAAAAGAAAGCTGCCAAGCTCAGCAGCCGGACTCATGTTAGAATCATTGTACGTGACGAGAACCAGGGCGTGTTTCTCTCTTCCCCACTCATCTGCCATTGCTTTGAGAAACTCACACATATTTGCGATTGTGTGGCTATCATCCATAGCTTTCGTCTGAAGTACGTAGGACATTAGCTTCCATTAACTGCTGACATAATGAGCTGTAACGGTCACATATGAGACTGTAGCTCTGGATGTCCAGGCATCGCAGGTTATTGCTACCCTGTGAGCAGAGTTGAGGGACACTTGCACGGACAGGTTTGTCTCCTTGTAAAGATTTGGAATCGATTTAAGTGTGAAAAAGCTCCGGGATGGAATAACATATCTTGGCTCCAGACTGTGGACCATGTAGCGGAAGCCAGTAAGAGGAGGACTCCAGTTTGTATTACTATTTCGAAAAAAAAAAAGAATTTTTTTTTTTTTTTTTTTAAACGATTTTTGGAAATTTAATAATCGAATCATAATCGTCAATATTATAATCGCGATTAATCAATAATCGATTTTTTTCACCACCCCTAGTTTTTACCATCTTAAGAATATAGCCAGAGTCTGCCCGTTTCTCTCTCAGGCCAGCACGGAGGTGCTGATGCATGCTTTTATCTCGTGTCGTTTAGACTATTGTAATGCCCTGCTCTCTGGCCTTCCCAAAAAAAGCATTTTGAATCTACAATTACTACAAAACTCAGCTGCACGAGTGCTGACAAGGACCAGAGGGCAGGAGCATATTACACCGCTTTTAAAGTCGCTGCATTGGCTCCCCGTGCGTTTCAGGATTGATTTTAAGGTTCTTTTACTAGTTTTTAAGTGTCTTAACGGTCTTGGGCCTTCTTACTTATCTGACTTGCTTTTACCTTATCAGCCACCGCGGACCCTGAGGTCCTCCGGCACCGGCCTTTTAACCATACAACAGGTTAGTTCAAAAAAGCACGGGGAGGCGGCTTTCAGTTGTTATGGGCCCCGACTGTGGAACAGCCTGCCGGAGAACCTCAGGGTCGCGGAGACTGCTGCGGTTTTTAAAAAGAGGCTTAAGACCCAACTTTTTAACCAGGCTTTTAATTGAAATTTCTTATTATTTTTAATTCCTTTTAGGCTGTGGTAATCAGAGCACTATCCTTTTTTACTGTTTTAATCTCTCCCGTGTTTTAGTCTTTATGCTTTTATTTTTTTAGTCTCTCATGTCTTTAGCCTTTATGCTTTTATGTTTTAGTCCCTCGTGTTTTTAGCCTCTATGCTTTTATGTTTTAGTCCCTCGTGTTTTTAGCCTCCATACTTTTATGTTTTAGTCCCTCATGTTTTTAGCTTCTATGCTTTTTTGCCTTATTTTACTGTTTTAGTCTATCAGTTTTTAATCTCCAGTGTTTCCTCATCGGGGCCTGCCAGACTGGGAGTTGTCCCTGGTCTGACCATGGGGGGTGCTGTCCCGTGGACAGTTTCGGCCCGGGTGACTAGAGGGCTCTGCACCTTGGTGTGGGGCCTCCTGTCTGCCCGGGTTTGGGCGGTCTCTGTGGCGGCGCTCCCTGCGGCCTTGGACTGGGATCTCTCCCAGTGTGGTTGGCCCCCCAAAGGTAGCTTCCTCTGCGCCTCAGGTCTCGCTGCCCGGCCAGGTCTCTGTAGTGACAGCTAGTGTATGTGTGGGTGTGAGTGTGTGTGTCTGTGTGTCTGTGTGCGTATGTGTGAGTGTGTGTATGAGTGTGTATGTATTTGTGTATGTTTCTGTGCATGACTTTGGGGGTGGGAGGGTTGGGTTCTTTTAATTTTCTTCTCTTGATTTTATTTGATGTTTCTCTTTTTCTGCTGTTGATTTTATTTTATTTGATTTGATGTGTTTTGGTTGGGTCAGCACGTGTACCGGGACTTGTCTCCATGCCAACGATACACAGACAGCTGGGTCACTCACTGCTGCGAGCGCAATTTTTAACATTCACTTTCGTTTTTGGAGCAGTTCGCTATTGCCACATATTGCCGGCTGTAGGAGCCTCTAGATTGCACGAAAATCGCGTATTCCAAGTTCACTGCTAAAAGAAAAATGGACAGTGAAAATCGGCCATTCGAGGAAGAATGGACTGAAAAATGTGCATTCATTCTCCCTCCAACCAGCACAAGACCCATGTGCTTAATATGCCAGGAGTCTCCTGGCATATTAAGCTACGATGCTACGATGAAGATTTCCAATTTGAAACGGCATTATGAGATGAAGCATAGGAATTTTGAGGAGACATTTCCTCAAAATTCAAAGGTAAGAACTAAAATAAATGCACTGAAATCGTCATATCAAGCTGCAAGTAGGATTCTTGTCACATCTAGGACACAACAACAAAAAGCAACAGAGTGCTCACTTAGAGACGTAGAAACTTTGTTTTATTCAACTATTTTAATTTGTCAAGATGGAAATGACATTTTATTTTTGTTTGTATTTTTGTTGTTGTTTTGAATGAAAAGGACATTTTGATGCATGTGGCCTGACCAAACTCAATACATGGACCTTTGAGTGATTGAAAAAAAACCTTTAAGATTTGTATTTGAGTACCCCTGGTCTATAGTTAGAATTATATACTGATGCAATTCAGAAAAACATTGTAGCGTCAAAGTAAACACTATCACAAACCATTCACCATCCAAGTGCCAAAATTCTCTAGTTTTGTAACAGCCCTGTTTTGTCTCTTGTCTCACGATTCAAGAACATTTGAAAACGAAATTTCATACACAAAGGACTAAAATATTAACCAAGTAAATTATCAAAAGACTCAGCAGCTAGAGCCGGGGTCCAAAATTAGCACCTGCCACATACCAAATGCAAATAAAACTGAATTTTTAAAAAATGAGGCATTCACTATTTGTTGGTTGTTGATATAGGCCAACTTCCCAACAAACTCTCGTCATTACACTTGACAAGATTTTTTTTTTTTTTAACATCATCAGTTACAACATCAAATGGGTGGCCAGAGTAGATCATCCTGAAATCAAATGTATTTATTTCTTTCTAGTATTTTTTTGTATGGGCTGTCATGTGTTTTGTTTTTGAAAACTAACTTTTTGCACTCGCTTAAAGACACATTTCTGCCTTTAGCAAACAAAAGATAGGAAATAAAGTATTATCTTTTCAATTTTATTCCAAAATGAAATGCCATGCCTAATCTCTGATCAGTTTATCAACCATTAGCAGAAGGATATGAAAGCAAATGTGGACTAGGGCTGCAGCTATTGAATATTTTTAGAATCTAGTATTCTACCGATTATCCCATTGATTAATCGAGTAATCTAATAAAAAATAATTTTGCATTATTAAACAACAGTACCAAATAATGCCGAAAATGACAGGCCTGTTAAATAGACCAAGCAATCAACAAAAAATACAGGTATTTATTCCAACTATTCCTAACACCGGGAGTAAGGGTGGGTGAGGGAGAGAGAGAGAGACGAGATGAGTGTGTGTGTGTGTGTGTGCGTGTGTGTGTGTGTGTGCGTGTGTGCGTATGTGGAAAGGAGTTATTTGGTGTAGGCTATTGCTCTCTTGCAATTTAACATGAATTAGTTTCCACATCTTAACATGATATCTAGTCATACCAACATCAGGCTACAGCCTCCACAAATACCATACGCTCTAACTAGCGATGCTAGGCTTTGTTAAATTAGCTAACATCAATGTTTATGTTAGCTTGTGTCGGCAACACTTAGTGAGCTGGTGTTAACAACTGGATGCTTTTTCGGTTAAGATGTTGAATCATTGTTGACGTGCTGTTGCGGAGTACTCCAGTTCTGCTTTGCAGTAGACACGTTGCACTTTGTTATCTTCATTTTTAAGTGTGAAATGATCCCAAACTTTGGACATTCTCCGTCTTTTACGGATGGCTTCTTGGCTCTCCACCATCGCGATAACTCAATTCTGAATGTAGTGGGGTGTGTCCGCAATATCAATCCGTGTGGAAAAATTATCCTTGAGCTACGCAGGCTACATAATGCGGGTGATATGAATTAAACGAAGCCTTGAGGCAGAGATTTTGCTTCAACCATTTTTTGTAATCGAATTATTCGAGTTACTCAAGTAATTGTTGCAGCTCTAATGTGGACTATGGCTAAGCCAAATTGCTCTTTCATTCACCTATTCACACATATCCTCACACATCAATGGTAGTGAGCTACTGTACAATGTCCTGGTCTGACCATTTACCACATTAGGGTTCAAGACAGGACGAGCTGGAAAACTCGCTATACCTGCTTGGACACGGCCGTTCATATTCAATAATACTGAAAATAGTCTCAAGACCTAAAAACTGTGATGATCAAATTCACCACAAAGATCAAAAGTATAGATCTGAATTTAATAGAAACCTCCTTCAAAAGTTGGGTGGGTGTTAAAGAGTTCAAAAAAGTGGCTGTCGGGAAAGAAATTGTCCATGGCTGCCAACTGCCATTTAATGTGTGTAGTGTGGCAGTAACTCAATATCATATTTGAGTTAAAAAGGTCTACTATTCATTACGCTACAGACACTCATATAAAGCGTGTGCCCATTGAGCACCTCTTTAGTTCGCAATACTCAGCTCAACAGCTGAATGGGGAAATGTTAGACACGGCTCCCGCTGTTGATATCTGAAATCCAAAATGCGGTGCATAACTCCTTATCTTTCACCTCCCATCCTGTTTAAAGCGTGCTCAAGTGTCAGCCCTTAAACTGCACATTGGCTCATTGCAAACTATGAGAAAAGGAACCTGGTGTTCAATGAGAGATCCCTGGTGAACAGCCCAACGAAAAACTTGCATTGCATTTCTTAAAGAGCTGCCAAATTACAGTGACAACTCAAGGTATGTAGCAGTGATCTAAAGTAAAGTCTGAATAATTCATCGCACTGTGCACATGAAATTGACTGAGCTACTGTACTTATGCACTTGCTGTTGGCACTAAGTTCAGGACTAAGCAAGTTTAAGTAACAGTACACATACTGTAGTGAGTTGTCAGTGTGGAAGATGCCACTGCCTGTTCCCTGGGGATGGAGGGGGCGTTTTGGGGAAGATATGCCTTGTGCACTTAAATGAAAAGGCAAAGCATACAGTATGCGGTTGATATCTGTATAGTAGCTGCTTGGAAAAGAGAGAGAAAAATGTGTCCCAGCTGAGTCCTATCACAGGAAACAATCAAATATGTATTCTAGTCAGCCTTTTCAAAGGTCACACTTCTATCCCATGGATTCAAATCTCAATGGAAAAAGCTTATCAAAGCAATTTTGCCCAGCCATCCAGCTATCCACCCAACCAAACCGGAATGAAACAGACTATGTTAAAAGCTATTTTACCCCCCTCCCTATGACCTATGCGGGAATGGTGAGGAACCACAGAACAGTACTCCAGGCAGCAATACCCTGAAAGGCTGACACTTCACCTGAGCTATTGTGAGCTTCAGGAGTATAGTAAGTAGCCATGTCAAGAGCTAAACTGATAACGATAAAGTGGCTTCTGGTTGTATCATGAACACAGTTCTTCAAATGGCATCTCTTGCTTAAATTCACCTTTTCATTTAACCCAACAAGTTGATTGAGAATATGTTTTAATAACATTAAATGCTTGGCTTAGGAGCCGCAGGGTTGGAAATTATCTCACTGATACATACAAACTAGGCAGATTTCCATTAATGCTTTTAAACTCCTGACTGAGCAGCATCACTGGAATAGACATGGGTAAAATCCTTGCTCAAGGGTAGGGAGAGAGCATCAAACACCCACTTTTCACCACCAGATTTAACCAGATGGGGACTTGAGCGGGCTTCCCAGTCTTAAGCGAACTTAACATGCACCAATTAACCCAAATTCCTGAGGACTTCGCTGTCAAGCAGATTTTTACATGGGTAATTAAACTGTTACACAAAACAGCAATGTTTTTTTAAGCACATTCGGCTCCCGACATATGCCGGCACCATTTCTTCTCTGAGTCACATGTCAACAAAGATGATCTGTGTGTTACAAGTACTTGCTTCAGTTTCCATCTTTCTAATTGAGGAGTACGCATCGACTATATGTGCACACATACTGAGCCAAATTAATGTCTCAATAAACAGTTTATGGCCACACTTCACTGGATGCACAAACTTTATTATTAGCTGGCAGTTTGCTGGTTGGCAGGACGGGGAGAGAGGGAAAAATGCAAACATAAAACAGTCGGAGTGGGAATAGGAACTTGACAGTCAGTCAGGGCAATTTATCATTCTGTCAAACTTCACTGACTGCTGCAGCAGAACTATCTACAGTGCACAAAATCTCCACCCCCACCCCAAAATGGCTGAGTGTTAAAGAGAGTAAGGCCAGCATATAACTTCCCTTGTACTTGTTTGTCACTTTTACAGCAATTTCACCTGCTTGGCCTCATGTCAATGACAGCTGTTACTTCTACAAGTAGCTGAAATGTTGTGCTGGAGGTGTAATGGTACAATCAGCTATAATTGGTATTAGTATGATCGATGATTAACACAATTCAATAAGTGTGACCAAAAATAAACTATGAAAGTTGACAATGTGTTATTATACTCTGAACACGATAGTTTTACTTGGAGATTGAAACCAAGTTCATCCTTCCATGTATTGCCGACACAGCTCATTACATGACATGCAAATAGACATGCAAATGGAAAAAACAACACTTTGACAACACATGAGGAGCACTTAAAATAAGCTAAAACACATGCAAATCAAGAGACTCAATTTGCCAGTTTGACAGCTCTCATCAACACAAACATTAAAAGAGTGGTAAGTTTAAGATTCCTCGAGAATTTGTTCTGTCGATTCGCAGTGACTGCGTTGTTGAAATGCAGAAATTAGCACAGTTTCACTTTATGTCAATCTCCATAAATCCTTATCAAAACAAACAAACAAAAGATTTATTATATTGTTTGAACATTATCTTCAGACTTTAGCTGTCAACAAAAACACCAATTTCCACAGCAGATGTGGTAAAGGACAGAGCTTTTTCAACATTGATATTTTATATATTTTTTAAAAAGATTTCATAACTTTCTTACAAAGGGTATGTCTATATTAGGTTTGTAAATGTGTAATGCTGATTGATTTCTGAGTATCAATCTCAACTCAACAAATACTGATGCTTCGGGTCGGTGACCTGCCCGACCTACCATACCTAGTGTTTGACTTGGGATATAACATCTTTAAATCCTTAAAAATGTGTATTCATTTTACTGTATGGGTTATGGTAGTTCAAGTATTTCAGCTGGTGGTTGAAGGTCTCCTTATTCTATTATAAAATTCCATATTGGAATCTTCCATATTGGTGTGACTGCACTCTCAGGTTGCCCATGCATTGGTGGGAGCAGACTGTTCTGCATATCCAACAGATTTAATGGAATTCCATCGATAGGTAATTAGCCTATTACAACCTTTCAGTTGTACCACGTCCTTTGGTCAATTCACCCTTTCTACAATAACCGACTCAAAGATCCCGTGGCAAATGGCTTCCTTTCTGATGTGCTGGGAGACACTCTGTGATTACATTTAGTCCCAGGCCCTTTCATTTGACCAGCATATCATTTCTTCCCTGGCATACTTCAAAGTGTGGACACTTCAAAGTAGAATGAGTGACTGCCACTCGGACTCTGAGGATGGCTCTTTTGATCATCTTCTGAAAACTCCCCTAACGCAATCAGGGCAAGCACCAGAGAGGATTTGACAGCCATAAGATAAATGCAGTCATCCTCACAGCTATCAGATAAGCACAGCAGGCTCTAATCCATTAATATGAAAATGAGGGGGGATGGGAAGTGGCTGGGTGGGGGCTCTGCAGCAACAGTTAAATGCTTTGGAATGAGTTTTCAAAGGGAAGATTCAGTAATCAAAGCACTTAATGATGTATGTGCGCTCTGTCTAGTCGCATCTAAATAAATCATAATGATAATATTAAAGATGTTCTTTCTTAATGCACCTTAAATGATAGTTTACAAAATGCCAAAGAAAATCAGAGTACTCCCTGCAGTACAGAGAAATCCCCAATTCTTTTCAACGTGTTTTTGTGGCAAGATATGTTGTGCCAACACAATAACCACTGTCTTTAGCAAGTAGAAAAATCCATGGCGTTAGAGTATCTTCTGTTGTGTGTTGATGCTTGAAGAGTATTATGTTAGAGGGTAGTGTAGAAGTGGCAACATTTGAGGAGGTATTCTTATTTTTTATATTCTGATATTAACTTACAGAGTATGAGTGATTTTTTTTTCAGGATTATGTTTTAAAAGGTGGTACCTTTTTCTTCTGCTGATTTCAACAGCTCAAAATGTTTTTGATAGATATTTGACTATTTTCAAATGACAAATTAGCTTTTACATTGCGTAAGCAATTCAAAAGAATTTTTTCTAAAGAAACTATATATGGAATTGTTAAATTGATGGTGCAGTGACTCAGGAAATGTGAACCACTTATTAAATAACAACCGTGATTCCCCTCCCCAAAAATAGGATGTTGTGTTGAACATAAAACATAATATTTTTCCAATCCTTTCTGACATACACCCAATGGAAAACAATGCATACAATATATCAAAGGTTTTACATCATGCACTTCAGTGATTTTTGTAAATATATACCTAAATATATTAAACATTTTTGCAAGCAACATGTTTCAAACAAAAATCTCCTCAACAGGTAAACAGGTTTACTGCTAACAGGTGATTGTATCATGATGGGGTTTGAAAGGGGCATCCTTGAAAAGCTTGGTTGTCCATAAGATAGGGCGAGGTTCACCCATGACTGTACATTACATTATATGGGCTCAGGAACATTTCCTTAAACCGTTTAACACAGTGTCCCAAATTTCAGAATCGAGGTTGCACTGCACAGATGTTGGCATTAAAGTGCAACTAGGCAGTCTTTTTTTTGTCTTTTCGTATTTGGCCAGCCTGCAGCAGATTAGGTTGCTTGAGCTAGGCAGGCCTTATAATGTGGAGTGGGCCACTCTATGAATGAGCCTGAACTCTTGTCATGCTGCATATGTGTGAATTTGAACAAATTATTTAACTACAAAGCTTGATCTTCTAGACAATCCCAAAGATACTCTGAGCTGGAGGTTTCTGATTTTTTGTGAAAAAACAAAACAAGGTGGTGCAAAAAACTCTCAGAGAGGCTTTATCTGGGCCCTCACCAGATCAAAGGCTACTGTAGTCTATTAAAAAAGAAAACACCATTTATATGCATGTAAACAAATATTTCCCTTCCATCTTACCATTCTATCTCTGCAGCTGCTCAGAACTCAGGTTAGACAACGGCTAACAATAAATTGTCCATTGCTTCTGCCCTTTAAAACAAAATCCTAGATGGTAACGCATTGCAGGAGCTCAATATGTACTCAGGTCTCCCTCTCTCCAGGACACTGTATGTTCACTTGAATATATTACAATATCTATCCATCCCCCCTCCCTCCTTCTGTCATCAAACCATCCAACCTCATCTATCTCCAGCTCCATCCCTTCCCCCTGCCATCTCCTCATCTGCAACATAACTACCAGTCCTTCCTCGTCCTCAGTCTATCACCTATTGATCCTGTCCATGCTTCCTCATTTCCTCTCTCTATTCATCCATCGCTCTGTCCACTTATCCATCTACCCATTCATTAGCATAGCCATGTGAGAGGTGAAGTGAACTCACCTAATGGGGTTATGTGTCTCCAGTAAATGGTCGGCTCGGGTTTCCCACTGGCTGAGCAGATGAGCGACACGTTGCTGCCCTCGTTTACTGTGATGTCAGAGGAAATGTCGTATATCTTTGGAGGAACTAGGGAAAAAAGAAGTAAAAAATACAGAAACAAGATTAGCATTTCAAATCTGCAACCTCTGGTTCATCCACTGTCATCTATACGTAATATTACATTAGATGCTTGTGTTTCAGTTATGAGCAAAGAGATAAAGAACACACTGTACACGCCCTCCACTTTAGGTAAAATTATATTAGGTAGCTTATATTCAGACTCCATTATCCAGTCTGACATTGCCATCTCGTTAAATGTTCTCTGTAGGGGGGAGGATGTGATTTTCCCCTTTCAAATCCCTAGTTTCCAGCTGCTCTGATGACATTTTCACTCAACACTTACTCTGCCACAAAGCACAGGTAGGGTACGTTCAGAAAGGTTACAAAGAAAACTGTTGTTTTGGTTAAAAATCATGAAAAAATGTTGTGTGTTTTTTCTATACAGCATAGCTTTATGGGGTTGATAGTAACAAACTGAAGAAGATATTCTATTCAACCTAAAACAAATAATTGTTACCTTTATAACAGACAGATGGCCACATGCTAGTCAGGCTATCAAGCTAACTGGCTAAATTAACAAACTTATCAGCCTTACAGTCCTGTGTCCAACATAAATTGAATACTTCCCCACATTACAGACATTAATTAACTCTAACCCTAACCATTGTCATGACAAATATGATGGTGAAAATAATTTGTCATGATTATAAAAGGATACAGAATGATTTGAGAAGCCAGACCTTATTGTTTGCCAAAACGTTAGCTAATGTCGCTAGTTAGCAAGTAAAGTAAGGTAAGTCTTCGGTCGTCTGTGTCTGCTAACACTGCATGAGATTTGTCATGATAATATGAGGGAGGGAAAAACATATTTGTCATGACAATATGAGGAAAAACAGACTCATTTGGACAGATGCACGGCCCTATTAGTAGCTAAAATGTTAGCTAAGGTTGGTTGCTAGCAATTAAAGCCAGTCATGTGTACAGCCGTCTGTGCCCATTTGCAGTACAAGGTAAACTCATCCCTATTTTAAAACATCATCATCATGATTAATTTGTGTTCATTTTATATTTAGAGCATTACATTTATCATGAGCAGTGATTAAGCTGTTGTGTCTGACTATGTTTAATAATTCCTGACAGAGCTTGGCACAGCAGGTTGGTCCCACCCTTTAAAGCTCAATTGTGTCTCCAACAGCTATTCACAAGAACAAAACCAAACCTTTTTTGACTCACTGCTCTAAAATGGAGATGTGGGCAGTGATTCATAGGATTTGAATCAGGCTACACTTTAGGCGGTTTGGAAGCTGTATTTCAAAAATCCAAGTTTCAAAGTTATTTTCTATTGAGGGCAACTCATCAACAGTCCCTGCTGGACATCACTTACCATCATAATTTACAACTTTCTTGGCACTTAAATCCTCTTGGAGCTTTGATGTTAAAAGCTTCAGTATTTAGGCGTCTCAAAGCACACACAGACACACATGCAGCCGACCACAAAGGCATTTAAACACATTCAACTCAGGCACATGGGCGCACACACACATACATACAAGGCTTATGAGCCACTATTTTAATCAGCAAGATTTGAATCTCTGAGGGAGCTTTTCTTCAGTGGACTGTGCCACACAGTAATGACTTCACGGTCATCTTGGGCTTCAAACTATTCTACCCTCTGATCCCTTCTGATGCCTGCTAAAAAACTAACAAAAGAAAAGTTGATTCAACAGTTTTCGCGAGTTTCACTTTAGACCCGGTAACACTTTTTTTGCTTGGCTTAGCTGCAGCCACCTTCACTTGCTTTTCTTCACTCTATTATGAGCAACAATACAGAGGATGCTGTATGAATAGTAAAGAAAGTAAAAAAAAAAAAAAAGCATAGGAAATGACAGTACTTGAAATATACAGTAATGCACTGTGGTCTTGAAAACAGAAAAAATGCACCACTTTAAAAACTGACCATCTATCATCAAGTCAGTCGGCTCATAAACACTAAGCCATAACCATGTGCACTAATTGTTTGATAAGAGCAATAGCCGACAGTCAAAAGCAGGATGGTGCACCGTTAAAAGCATCAATACTCTCATAACTGGAACCTCACAAAACTAAATGGTACACACCTCGGCCTGTGTTGACCCAGCCTCACACAGGCACATCCCTCAGTGATATGAAGGACTCCCCCAAGAAAGCATTGTCCTCATCGGCATTTTCTGTTTTGTGGGGCGAAAGGCGTCCGTTTTGATCAACAGATCAGGATCTAAATGAGATGAAAGTGGCGGACCTTCAGTGGGAGAGGACCGGAGGCGATGTTGAATCTAGGTTATTGCTTGTCAGAGACCTGTGTTTACTTGCTGTAGGACCCCAGTGTTGACACATCTCCTCAGTGTCTGATAGCACAAAATTGAAAATGTTGGGGTTGTCTACTGATCCTATCTCTCTCTGGCAGAGACTGAGAGGTTTTCAAAGGTTCAGATGAAGAGCCCTCAGTTTTTCAGCTCAGAGTCACTATGGCTGAGTCGCTCTACTGTATAACGCTGTTTTCTCCAGCAGTGAATAACAACCAAGTCCAGGAAACAGAATAAAAGATCAATAGAGAACAGTCAGACTTTAAACTACAAGATGTAGCAAACTTCTCTCATCTATAGAATGAGGATGTCTCTGAAGAACTGAACAGTAATTTATTCATCAGGCAATAACGCATGCTTCTGTTCCATGTCTTTAAAGATTTTGGCGGTTAGACACCGTCAAACAATTCAGACATATGGCATATCTTTGTGAAATAACCAGAATGGATTAAGCTAGGAAGTACGTCAATTGTTGTTTCCAGATATTCATTTGAGTTGCCATAAAAATATTTAGTGGTTTAATTGATGTAAAGTTAAAGAAGTTTAACATTTAAGCCTCGTCAGGATTTAATGATATCCCAAATCTTCCACAGTATATGGTCTGATATCACGGTAAAGATATACAGGGCAGCGTATATATTGCCCAGCCCTAAGTGGAACGTGCCAAATGACGGATATGTCGACAAATAAGCGCAGGTCCAGGCAAAATGAACAGAAGTTTAACATTGTTCATCTGCATACTACTCACATTGAAATGATACTGAAGTTTAAGTCTTTCTTATCGTCCAGTGAATAATGAATGCATGACACACAGACTTTGGAAACAGCCAATGCATGAACAAAATATGATTCTGCCATTTGTTGCTGCTTATTGCAAAAAACAACAACAACAACAAAAAAACATCCTAAACAAGATTTTCTATAAGTAGGGGTCTCGTTGCTAGGTTACAGTGCAGAGACAGTGCAAGAATTACCGCTGAAGGGCTACAGAGTGGACACTTGATATTGAGGGCTGAGGGCGGTTTCTGTTTGTCAAACAGAAACATAAATCTATTTGATATTCCACACCAGCTAATGAGAAAATCAAGTTACCAAGTGGTGGCAGAAGTTTAAGTGTTCAGTTTGCGTCAACTGCTCAGTGTTGGCTCTTAATGGTGATTACTGGGTAATTTCAGGCTGAATTATAATTGTTGATGTCAGACATTAATTATTAATGTGAATGTGTGTAAGGGTTGGTTGTGTGAATAGCATTGTTCAGTTCGGTTTATATACTAGGATAAATGACAATGTTATAAAAATCCAGGACACCCTTAACCTTGTAGGGAGGATGATGACAGTGAATAGGGTTTAAGGTAGCTCTGACATCATCTTACCTGACCATGTTAAATCTGTTTCATACCAGTCTGACGCAGACACTCAGAGCAAAAATGTGAGACATTTGCATGAGGAATTACAGCATTCAACCTTTACACACCAGCTCTGGTCATTTTCAACATTTTTGTGTTGCATTTCACACAGAAGAGAAAAAAAATGCACCTGGATTGGATGAAAGGAACAGAATGTAAAGGCAGAATCAGTGCCGACAGTGTTCCTCTTTGAGCTAAAACGACATAGAAGTATATCTGAATGTCAGAGGTAGTTTAAAGCTGGTGTGGAAATGTTGACAGAGTAAATACCAGTGTGCCTCAGCTGCATATTTTCATCAATTTTTTTATTTGAATTATTTGAGGATTTTGGCACAACACAGTTGAAGGAGGTTGAGTACAAAAGGCTCAGTTTGTTTCTTCTTATTCTGGTAAAAGATGGGCTGTTTTTTTTCACAACGTACACAAATCTTGGCAAAAAAAATCCTGCAATGCTGTTACACTGAAACCTAGTTAAGCAATCTGATAAGGAATCAAGGTGAGAGATGAGTATCAATTGGTTCAAAAATTCCATTCTCATTATGCCATTGATTTTGATACCAAAAACTTTCTTTGAGGGAAAGTCACACATATAGGGAAACAGCTAGTATCCATGTAGCTTTAAGACTATTTCTTGGCTCTGAGCAGTTGCTAGACAACCAGCAACTCAACAAATGTATTGCCTCCAGCAAAGACAAAATAAGCAAACCCCCCCCATGAAACGTTTTTTTGTCTGAATTAAACAAGAGAAATATGATATTATATTTAATGAATTTCAGAGGTTGTAAGGGGATTTGTTGTTGTTGGATGTAGCCAACCGAGCTGTTTCTAGTCTTTGTGCTAAGCTTTATAAGTCAAACCGTATCTTTTATTGTCCTCCCTTCCAAAATTCCTTTAAATCAGGCTGAGCGTTTTGCCGGCCACTTATCTGTTACTTTTTCCAATTTTAGGCAACTAAACTATATGGTCGATGTAAGGGTGAGACTGTGGTCAGAGTGAATACATTAAAGTTAAGATACAATTAACTTTGATAGACTGAAAGCGACGTCGTGGTTAGAGAAAACACTGTGGTCACGTCAAAAGGGGTAATAATTCACACGAATGTACGCCCCTGCCGTGAAAAGCCTTTAAGACATTGCTTTGTGAATCTCTTGCAAATTTCTGGGTTTACACATTATCTTAAAAGCCTGCGAAAGTCCATTACTTTCATTTTCTTTTGGCTGCTCCTCTCTCAGTGCCCTATATTATCCCTTATTACACCTTGAAAAATCTTGAAAAAAACATAAGAGACAGTCGATACCGTGCTGCCCCTACAACAACAGATCATTATAACCCATTTCTTGATACCTACACACAGAGCTTGTTGTTTTCTTTACGTGCTAATTCAGTAATGATGCCATGATTGTCATGTTTGCCCATTCCTCTCTAATTTCCCCTTCTCCAGCCCGGCAGGAGGTGGTGAGAGCGAGCTGCCACAGCTGATCTGGGCGGCGTCATCTCCCTCCTGGCAGACGCCTCGGGTGAATAAATAAGCCTCTAATGATGCCACCTTGAATTACGGAAATGCTTACAGCTGCACTATTAAAATGCAGGGGTTTTCTTCTGCATAGTGGGATGCACACAACTGGGCTCTTATACGAATTCTGACAGGCGCTCTCCAGGATGACTTGTGCCACCAAATTGCAGAACCCCATTACTGGCTAAACCCACTGCCATCCAGCTTCCCAATTAGAGCATGGAGGGGAAGCCCGGCCACTTGTTGTAATGGACGGCAGTATGGGCGGAGGTAGAGAAGTCAAGGAGAGCTAAGAGGTAGGGAGAGAGAAAAAGAGAGAAAATTCTGGCTTCATTTTCTGTAATTCATCTCCTTCATTTGTCCACGACCATCCTACACACACCGCAGAAATCGACAGAGGTGCTGTAACTGCCTTAGAGCACATTTCCTGTCCACACACAATACAATGTAATGGTCTTATTAAAACGCAGATGCTTACTGATCTGAGGACAGATCATCCTTAATCTACGAGATGCAGCGCTTTGAAATTGGATTAGGGGCAGATTTGAGTTTTACTTTTCAGATGTGCTTGATATGATGAAGAAATCCTGAGGAGATCTTTGAATAGCTCCTTGCAATTCAACAATTACCGACTGCAAAGCTTTCCCAAACCGCAGGTTGTTAGAGATGACATTGATACAGACAGATTGTAATATACCTGTAAAATATACCTGTGTTTGTAGGGCGTAATATACACCTCAGTAATGAGACAGTTCCCACACAGCTATTCCTAAAGGTTTTCAATTCCCTTTTCTCACTGCAGGCTGCAAAACGAACCAACTTCCAAGTCCATTAATTAGGTGTCAGACACGGAAACTAAACATAAACAGTGACAGATTGTATTACTCAAAGGGATTACCTCTATTTGCAGTGTCATAAAGCAGGCACAGACAATTTGTAGTACTTAACTTTAGGAAAAGTTCATTCAAGTAGAAAGAGAAATCTGTCATTTTGGCAGGGATTTTCAAATTTTTTTGTCACTGTTCATGACAAAAAAGTCACATCACAGTAGTACCAGAAAAGCCCTTGGCCCCTCCAAATTGACAATTTGTATTTTTTTCTTTGAAGATGGCTGACCTTGTCTGTCAAAACATTACCTCATGGCGCTCAGCAATTAGACTCAGACTTCTTGTCCAAAAGTCTACCACAATATGAGTAATAATGACGGAGAAAGGTTGACTTTGGGGATATAAAAAGTGTTCCAGTGACCCTGACAGTGTGGTGTGTGTTTGTGTCTATGTATGCGCCTTCAATGTGTGCTTTCAAAGAATTAACATATAGTACTTGACTCCCAACTTTGAAATTCACTCCAGCTTTACCTCCAATATCACCTGCTGCTCTCTCATAGCGTTATTAAACATATCAGTCTCAATCATTCTCAACAGAAAAACACACACAGCCATACGCCAATAATAAAAAGCAATAAAAATGTTCAGAGAAAAATGGGATGTTTTCTTTTTCTTTCCATTTATTTGAGCCCAGCAGCAATAGAGGAGGTGGACTAAGTGCTGGGATGCCAGAGCCAAGACATAAAACCTCATCAGCCCTTATTGCCTGTCTGTTTTTGGCATCTCTTCATATTCTAAGATCTCCTTGTGGCTAAGATGTTGGGTGGGTTAATAAAGCATTGAGATGTGAGGAGTTGTAACAGACAGCAAATGGCTACAGACACAAATAGATTTCCCAGCAAGTGCACATTAGCTGATGAATATTATTCCATAATGGTATCATTACGTATGATGAATCCAGTGATTTACCCTATTAATGTACTGCGGGAATTCGCCTCAGGGTCCAATGATAGTGTTGGATAGTGTGGGAGCAGTACAGTATGATGATATACTGTATGTCAGCAGCTGTACAAGCTTCAGCTGCTGATCTGAGATCAGTGTTTGATATTAAAACATATCTAATATGGGTCAAACTGTCGTCTCTTACATGGGATTCCTCCATAGTAGCTAATTTTATGTAGGTGTGACCTAGATGTTATTTTCATTCATGTGTCTTAATAAGCACCAACAGCACACTGTATCACTGTAAATGCAGCTGGCATACATTCCTACTGTATAATCTATGCACATTACTTTAGTTGTAACCCTGAAGATATATTCTTCTCTCAATTTATTTCAATGGCCCACTTTTTAGCTATAAGCATTCCTGCCTCTGACTATAACAGAAATGACCCCAATACTGTAGGAAAAATAATGTATCAGTGGGGCTGATGATTGCCTTGGAGAAAGGGAAAACATTGGATTCTATCCCCAGTCTAATAAAAGCACCTGCAATATACAAAGGTCTGTAGTGAAACAGTTTTTCATCATGTTAAAGGAGACATATCATGCTCGGGATTAATTATGCAATTGTGAGACACTGTTACACAGTGTGATGTCACGAAGTCACAGAAATAAAGGCGGGGCTACTGGTGAGACGTTTCGGGAGCAGTGTTCTCTGTGTGAGAATGGAGCTTCTGTTGGTGCGAACTACGGCCTTTTTAACTTTCAAGATCACAATGCACAAGAACAAATATAAAACATTGAAAGAACAAAACTGAAAAGTATAGTAAAGTAGTAAAATTCTTGGTTATTTGGTGAAACAGTCAAACAGCAGCATCGAAATCTAAAGTGTGTTTTTCACTGTCTTAATCATTATTTGTAAATAATCACGTTGGCAGATATTGAATTGATCAGGCTGATATGACAAAAACCCAGTATTAAAGATGCTAGAATCAAGTAGGGCTGTATTCTCCTAGTCGACTGGTCAATTTATCGGTTGATACGTTCTGGCTCGACCAAAATTCTTATTGGTCAGTTTTTTGGCGTGTTAAATACATGCTGCTATGGCAGTGCGTAAACACGCAGCGGGTCCTCTCCATCCCAATGCTGTGTCCTGCATATGGCATATTTGACTTCATCAGGAGGAAAGTACCAAGTGCTGATGGGGGTGTTTTGAAAGCACCCCTGTTTCACAGGTAACAGAATGTCTTCAGAACACCCCCCTTGTTTTCACTATTTTGGATTATCCCAACCTACTACAGACAAACAGATTGAAGAACGTACTAGAAAGGCCTAGGTCCGGTGGTTTGTTAAACATTTATTTATTTTTAAGCTTTTCATTTACAGTCATTCCTATTCTACCATGTCAAAGACATCAGCAGTGTGGCAGCATTTTATAAAAATAGGGAAAAAAAGTCAAATGCAAAGTTTGCCAACAACAGTTACATTACAGATCGACTACAAACATTGCCTATCACCTAAAAACGTAAAGCTACAGTCTCGCTCTTTGCAAGGACGCGCGCAGAGCTAAATGATAGTGTCTGTCAATTATTATAAAATGACAAAAACAATTGTCTAAATATTCTTTAACAGTTCTTGTGCTGATATCACTAGTTGACATAGTATATTTTCGGAAATCATGGGCTATGATATTGCGCAGATGCACGTGATGCAAAACGCTGTCAGAGCCAACAGACTCGAGTGTGTTTATCAATCAATTCATTTTAATTAATTCATTTCAGTGCAAATAATAGGGTCAACAATTATCTAATCAAAAGCAAATAGACTACTAGTCTTCATGTTTATTTTTAATTGATTATGCGGAAGCCCCCCCCCCCCGATTAGTCGATTTTTAGTCCAAATTTCACGGCTTCGGTCAACTAAGGATTTCTTTGGTTGATTACAGCCCTAGAAGCAAGTTTTGCTCCTTGCAGAAATCAGCAGAAATCAGCAGAAACAGCGAACATCACTTTTGTTCAACTTGTAATCAACCATTAGTTTATGATAATATTCCTGTCATGACCTAATGGTGCAAAAATAACATGCTTCCGCAAAATGTCACAACCAATACATATGATGAGTAATTGCCAATGAGCTTAACGATGCAGAAAGCATGATTATGGAGAGCTTGTTACCAATTTCATGCACTTCTAGGGAATTCATGAATTAAAGGAAATCAATTGATGAAAATGAACTTTTCGAAATACCTTCTGAGAAGCAATTAATCTTCAATGGGAGAGCTGCACTGGGCATGTAATTCAAAGATAAGCTATCACCCACTTATTGAAATAGTTTCTAATTTATTCATGCTAATCAGTGTCTTTCAGCCTTGGCATCTTGCTTATGATAAACAAAATTCCTCTGCATGGACCACTCTGCCTACACTCTCCAGGATGATCACTGGTGTTTCAATTAGCTGTGTGGCTACAAAGTGTCTTTGATACGCACATCCAGGCATGAGGCCTATTTCAAATAGTTTACAGTCAAAATCAGACACTGCGGCTGTCAGAGGGCACGCTGCTTTCCTACAACGAAATATCAGCTGGTGACCAAACGACCGCTGCTGAATGAACCTCTGTGCATCTCAGCTCTAAGCTAAGGCGTGAGGAAAGTGTGTCTGTGTATGTGTGAAAAGGATGATCTGACGCGAGCACACAAAGCTCTGTCTCCATCTGTCACTGGGCCTTGATGCAGTGCTAAAGGTCAAAGTTCAAACTTTTGGACCTGGGTCGTGATTAATGTGGAGAGAGCAGTTGGCAGCTAGCAGACACACGCTACCCCAGTCATGGGGAAGGAGCTCGGCTCAGCAGGCGGTAGGATCTGCTCAAACTGATGAGCAAAGAGCCTGATCAGTTTGTCATTCCCTGTATACTGAGTCGAGACCGATGTGAGGCTTCTGTTGCTGCTGTTATTGTAGTTAGGTTCACCTGTTTATCTATCAAAACGGATGGTCAAAATTAAGGAAGCGAGAAAAAGCTGTCTATTTAACCATCATCCATCTGGAGCGTTGTATATATATGTATATATATATATATATATATATATATATATATATATATATATATATATATATATATATATATATATATATATATATATATATATATATATATATATATATATATATATATAGTAGTACAAGTTTCAACTCTCTCTCTTTTCTACTCTTTCCGCCGGTTCACAGTAACTACAGTAAATGCGTCTCATCTGACTGACGTCACCTCATTCATTGTGCGACATGGCTGAGGAAAAAGTCATAACAAGTTCACGTAGCATTTTAAAAGCGGCCGCCTGGACACATTTCGGATTTTATGAAGACACTGACAAGCGCGAACTGGGCAAGACACACACGGGGTGTAAAGTTTGTCGCACAAAAATCAATTACCTCGGGAATATTGCTAACTTAAGAAACCACGCTAGCTGTTTTCACCTGGAGAGGCTACCGTCAACGTTAGTGGCTGCTAAAGACACAGCAGACCCGGTCCAGCCAAGAACACGCTGCCAACTCTGCCACACAGCTCGGAGAAAAGGAAGAGAATAGCCCAGTCTGTGGCAGCTTTTATCAGTAAGGATCTATGGCATTATTCTGTTGTTGACAACACCGGGTTTTGTCACCTGTTGAAGACACTGGAGCTTCGATAAAAGATCTGGTCACGCAGCCACTTCACAGAAAAGGTTACACCTGCAGTTTGCCACATAACCAAAGCCCAGGTAATTTCACAATGAGCCAAGCTAGTCGAGTTTATTTATTCACACAGATAGGCTCAGCCAATTAAGGCAATGGTAAAAATGTACATTAGTAAAACATATTTCATATGTCAATTATTTATTTATTTATTTATGTTGTTTGTTTCGGACATGTCAATTCATAAGCATCACATTTCATCATTGTTCAAATAATACAACACACATGGCCGAAAGGGAAAAGCGGGAGAAGCCAAAGCTTATCAAGTCCCGCCCCCATTACCCACAGTATAAAATCTTCATTCTGATCTTTTCTTGTCTTTTGCAAATTACTTTTTTCTTTTCTTCTCTTTTTTTCTTTTGTTATGACCTTTGACAAAACATATTACAGCAGTAGCATATAGAGCTGAATTCAAGCTCTAGACAGTACATACAGATTACATGTGTGTCTGCACATGTGTCCATATTAGTCCATCATGAGTGAACAACAGTCTCATCTTATAGCCAGGCTTGCCACAAAGTCAGAATATCCAATTGAGAGAGAGCAAAAGTCCAGTGTATTTATTATTTGTTGAGATGGTGTTGGGATGGTGTAAGAGCCCTTTAATGCATTTTCATGTTATTCATCAGTCTCCTCTGCAGCTTTTATGGCTGTTAGCTTCGCCATGTCCTCCCGATTGGTGGCTACATCAACTCGCATCTGTATCACGAAGTCGCGGATTGTTGAGATGTCAGAGCGTATCCCGACCACAGCACTCCGAGTATTGGCGTTGTCCGCCCTCGCACTGGTCTGCTCAGTAGCGATCTTTCTCATTTTCCAATATTGCATAAAGATTCCAAATCCCAAAGCGATCGTTCCAATTGTCATGAACGTGAACATGTACACGTCCTCGACATCTTCCACATCCAGTGCTGCAAGGCAGATGACTCTCCACTTTCCCCAACCATCCATAACGTAGCCGGACATAAAGGTCCCGTCCGGGCATGTCGGTTCACCAGAACCCGCACGCCGTGTTGAGAACACTCTGTCGATGGCATTCATTGACCAGCTCAGCAACTCCATCGTGGATTGATCGATTGATTGATTGGTTAAGAACGTAGTTGGACAATATTAAATGAATCTCAATCGAATGACTCTTGTGTGCCGATTTACAGGGTTGAGTCCTTCACAGCTCAGAAGAACTTGTGATAACTCACAATAGTGGCACAGTGTTCGTACCTAAGTTATCTCACATTGTTGATGCACATTATAACAACATCCTGCCATGTACAACTGGCATTGGCCTTGGACCATACAATTTTCTCAGGTTCAACTTATTGTTTGGGTACAGAATGGTATTTGTTATGCTCACATGCCGTCTCAACAAAGTGTCTGCCCAGTGTCTGTTGATTCGTGACTCTGACCTTTATCAACCCTCTAGTATTGATCTGTACTGATCAACGATTGAATGTACATACTTTTTTTTGAAGCCACTTAGTGTTGCTGATTTTTTGACATCTTCTTCTAGCACATTCCATTGTTTAACACCTTTGACCGATAAAGAAAAGGATTTTAACGTAGTTCGTACTTTACTTTGCCTGAAAATCATGTTCCCTCTGAGATTGTGTCTCTCTTCTCTGTCTAGGAAGAGTATTTGCAAATTATGAGGGAGGCTTTTGTTAGCAGCTTTGTACATCATTTGTAGTGTGCGATAGTTTATTAAGTCATATAGTTTAAGTATTCTTGATTCAATAAGAATTAACATATTCTTAACTAGTAAACAGCACTGTTCTAGTTTATGTGATGCTTGTGCTTTCTCAGAGCACATAACATAAAAAGTGAGTATATATATATATATATATATACATATATATATATATATATATATATATATGCCTGTATCCTTTGATGAAAACATAGCATGTGCAGTAATCGTGATGCATCGTGATGCAACCTAGAATCGAATCGAATCGAATCGTTGACTGGATAATCATAATCGAATCAAATCGAATCGAATCGTGAGTCCAGTGAAGATTCACACCCCTAGTTATGACGAGTGTCTTTTAAAAATACCCTTGTTGGACTTCTTGAGGACCCATCATCAGTAGAGCTATGTGCAACGCCCCATCTTTTTTTCATTCATTTCTAATCACATTAAGCTTTTATCTTGAAATATTTATATCTAGCTCTGATTGGATCATCTGGTAGAAGAGAAGTCTTTTTCAAAAAGAGCAGGGACATGTCGTGACTGAAGAATTTTTTGTGGGATCTAAACACATTCATGCATTGTTTGTCTCTAACCAAGCTTCTTCTCTGTCTCTCTGCTCTGATTTATTTCTCTCATTGGTGAGTCACATAAGTCTACGATAAATAGCACTGGCTGCCTAACAATTCAAGGTTCAAGTGCTGAAGAGGATAAGTGACTATCCTAAGCGCCTGTGTGTGGTATGTGCATGCGAGCACTCCCACAAACACCGAGGATGTGCATACAGCATGGGTGTTGTTTGCGTGTGTCAGCTGCCACATCCTCTAATGGTACCCGGTATCAACTGCATCTTCTGCACGATCCGCCCAGCGGGCTGGTAGTAGAGGATTTGGACCAAACAACATGTAGGTAACACAGGGCAATTTGTATCCACTGAGGGCTTTGGAAATGCCAAAGTCATGACTATTCAATAAGTTGCTCATCATTAAAAACCCTGAGCTTGTACTTTGCAGAATACAGATGTCAGTTGTGATTATTGTTTACAATGTTACGCTGGAGCACTGATTGTTATAATAATGGTGTTCATACAGAACATCAGTGAGTCTGATCATTTTAAATAAGAACATATCCCGTCTTTGATTTGCCTGGTTTTTGAGTCTTGTACATCCCTTTGCATGTAAGAGATTTGATGTGATATGCAGCTCAACGAGGAATCTCTTCATGCTTATTCATTCACAATTCTCTCTCTCTCTTCCCCTCTCTCTTTCCCTGGCTTAATCAGTTGACTATAGTTGTCTTTAGCCACACTTTAATCAACCAATCCTGTCATTGCTGCCAAACTTTAAATCTGTTCTTTTATCTGCTATTGTGACCCTCCTGCATCCCATTCACCTTCAGCTCATCATATCCAGACCAGTATCCATCTCAATCCCATGAACACAATCAGTGTCTAGACTCCATCAGTTTCCTATACCACTCAAGGCTACACATTCCTTCTTAAAATATAATGGAAGTCACGACGAGGCATAATCGCCGAAGACTCATATTTCTTATCCTATGCGCACATGCACGGCTCGAGGGTGTGACTATTTTTGTCGCAAATGCACCCGTCATGTTCATTGGTCACTACAGAGCGCCTGAAATAGAGTTGTTTATTTATTCTTTCTAAACAATTGAGGTTACCCGAATTTCTTGCTGCATGCGATTTAAAAGAAGAAAAACATGTATTTCCAAATGTGGTGCTGTTTAAAATAATTTTTTTGAATATGTTAAGAAAGTAACTTCAAATGTATTATTGGGTGCACCTAAATAAAAAAGTTAGGTGCTCCAGTTCACCCAAAGAAAATTAGTTCAGATTTCTGATATGGCAGTGCAAATATTACTCATTCCCTCAGAACAAAGTCTCTCCAATTGAAATAAAGATGAGTGCTGGACTCTCTAACAAACCAGGAGGCCTTCTGCAACTGGACTTTAACACAGCCACAAGTCAAGGGGGCAGACTGGTGGAAGCAACCTCTCTCTGCTTTTTAATTGCACTTTAGGCACCAGATGAGTTTCAGCCATCAGACAGGCACCCCACTGTTGGTGGTCAGTCTGCATTCAGGGTGATGTATGCAACAGTGCTGTAGGGCTGGGGAGCGCAGCCCACGATATTTATCTGCCCAATTAAGGCCAGTGTATCTCTGAGGCACCTGCCAATGCTTCACCCCAGCAAATCTGTTTCACAGCTACCCCACTGTTGATGAAGGATGCATTGTAAGATAAACACTGCCAAGAGGAGAAGGGAGAGAAGTCGTGCCTCTGTTGTGATTTACACCTCGGAGACCAACTGTTTAACACCACAAAAGCCATGGCCTAACACCACCAGTGGACGAAAAGTCTGAATTTAGATTGTTATCACGAAACACTGTCTCATCTATTAAAGTGTTTCTGGAGTTGCCTTCATGAACAGAATTCAACAACAATTATTTTAGAAAAGAAACAGAGTTGATTACATTTTTACTCTACATGACCCAGAGCTGTTGGCAATAGGAGGCATCCCAGTTGACTGACTGACCTGAGCATTATCAAAACTAACACCCACGCAAACTTCATTCATGTGCTTTTAAAAATAGGCAGAGTCAATAAAGATTTAAACTTCTAAGTAAGCCCTTAAGGCTTTCAGACGTTGTAAGATAGGAGGATTATAAAAATGTACCCTAACACCGAAACAGATACATAAAAGAAAAGGCTACTGATTATTTCTGTCAATGATTATTTGATGTTATATTTTAACGATTATGTCCTTGTTTGATTGATTAATTAGACAAAATTAAAACAAGAAAAGAGAGAAAAAAAATGCCAGTTTAGCAAATATTGACAACCGGAACAAGTGTGTAGGTATTAAATTTTTTCTACAACTGCTAAAATTCACACTATTATGCAGTATTTATGTTCTTGCTCATCCATGCTAGTGATGCTGACCTTGCTAGAAGTCTGGCTGCCATGGTAATGGTTTAAGCAGGACTAGTAACCACACCCTCGTTCTCTGTTTGAGAAAGAACGTCCACTGTTGAGGGGGCTTTGAAGCAACACTGAAGGCAGCTGATTGTTGAGTCTCATCACCGGGTCTTCAAATACTGACACCCAAAGGTTCTGTAATTGATTGCCTGGGGATTAGACTCGACAATAAACTGCATTTTACATATTATTGCTCTAAATGACTGATTATTACAGAAATGCTGTTGCAATTATTTGTATTGACTAATTGATTTATTGATTAATCAGTTCAGCTCTTTATCATACACCTTCACACCATCAAATAGAATTTCTCATGCACCTCCTAAATCTCCATGATCTGCATTCTCAACTTGGATAGAGCTCATCTTCCTCCACTGGGCATGTTTGGCTATTTGGAAAGGCCTGTTACAGTGTAAATAGATACACAGTGGAAAGCAGAGAGGGGCAAGAAGACTGCAAAGAGACGTCTGGATGGTGGACTCTGGACAGTGTGAAGAGCCAGGATTATTCAAGCACAAACTCAACTAAAGATGTTGAGTGTCACTGGTTTGGCATTTCTTGTGGTTAACGCAATGTGGATTGTGCCAACATCGGTCAGCATTTGACGTGAAATATCTGCAGGAAGGATTTAGTTTTACCAATGTGGATACAAAGAGAAGCTAGAAGTGCTTTGAAATAATTAGTGATTGAGAATTACTATTCCTGTTGAGAAAGAGAGCAAGCATGCTGAGTAGTGGCATTAGCCCAGACTTTTGAATTGCTGCCCACATCTCTCATTATTTGAGTGATTCAAAGAGGTATGGAGTTGTGCTCATTGACTGCCGTTTCCTCTGTTGAGACTAAACCAGGCCAATCAGAGTTTTGTAGGTGGGAATTAGGGCTGTCAAACTTGCTCCAAAATGATGTTCGAATATTCCCTCTAAAAAAAACACAAAAGGTTGGAACCATTCGAATATCTATATTTGTGCCAAATCTTGGTCTTTGAGTAACTCCTTTAATATTGTCTGAGGTGCTGTTATACATTTCTTCGATTCTATTGGTTATTGTTCCATGGCTCGGGATACGGTACCTCAGTTCCAATTCTTGACAAAACTCTCTGAGGCCCGTACCATCAATGAAACTGGTCTGCCTCATGTCCTTGCATATGAATGAAGCAAGTTTCTCGCTCGCATGTAGCCGCTGATGTGTTTTTTTCCACAGTCGAATATTAATTTTCACAATCAAATCTCATTTTTTTTAAATATTCCAATATACATTGAAATTTAGAATATTCGTTGCCAGCCCTAGTGGGAATAAGAACGTGCAGGAGCCAGAAAACCAAAAAGCCTGGATGAGTTTTTGACACAGCAACTTACACACTCAGAAATCAGATGATTCAGTGAAGTTTTCAGGCAACTGCGGTAAGATTACGTCGTTGTAATGATGTGAATAGTAGTGTAGAAATGCAGATTATGTTGAATCTACCATGAGGACAGGGAAACAAGAGGAACTGATTCCTGTTGGTAGACAGACTTAATTAAGTTAAAGAAAGCCACCAGTTAAAATAATCAATGATTTGTGAATTCTCATTTTAAATGAATCCACTGACTTGACGATTGATTTACACCTCATTCCACTGGTATTTCATTTATTCTCTATTGTGTTATTAGACAGCTGTGCTTGCCTTCCTGTGCACCATGACAACTGTTGCTGTGTTCCACAAAATATCTTATTCTATCAGCAACAGTGAGCAGCAATAGAGATAAGTTTGTCCTGCCAATTAATCTGATATCATCCTCGAGGACAGACATCAAGATGATACGCCAGGAAAGGAAGGATAATTGAAGTGGGACAGCATCCAAGAAAATTCTTGGGGAGTTAAGTCTACACTGTCTGCTTTGGATCAACCCCATTACTATAATCTGAAACTCATTTTTATGTACGATTGTAGACATGCGTTTCAGAGTACAAAGTGTACAAAAACATCCCTCTGTCTGTCACTGTGAGCGAGAAAGGGTCCAGAATTGTGATGCAGTGAGAATCAAGCTTTCCATAATGGATCACTCTGAATCTGAGATTAAGAAAACTGTGACATTTCGAGCCACGCTGGTTAAAATAAATGAGGTGGACTGAATGAGCAGCGATGACGGAGTGCAGTCTACCTTTGCAGTTTTACCTGCAAAGACCATTCCAAGTGCCAAATAAAAATGCCTGAGTTGCTCTCCTCTCTTGTTGTATCTATTCCCTCTCTAGAGAAGAGAGACGTGAGAGCTAAGTGGCTGACCTTTGTCCTTACTCATTTTAATTAACCATGGCTAATATCAGCTATTTCCATGATGAGGACTCACATCAGTGCACAAACACACACACACGTGTATGAGGACGCACACATGCAACACTGCAGGCACATGCAAACACATCAGAGAGGGGAGAGTTTTACAAGGGGCTAAGATAGGGATTCACACACACACACACACACACACACACACCTACATACACAAACCAATGACAATGATTAGTGGCTAACTAAATGTCAGGGGCCATAATGGCAAATCTGTTCCTTTAGACACACTCATATTCTCTCTACACTTCCCCTGCAATATGAATGGCAAGCCAGGATGTTTCAATGCATTATTATTCCACTGAGACTCTTGATACACAGTCATTCCAGCCGGGAACTGTAACACAGATTCAGTCTCCTCTCACAGCACTCCAAAATTTTATCACACGTACAGTTATGACGAAATATTGCATTAGTGTTGTTGCAGTATCTGTATACAAACTCAAGATACATTACACAAAAAATGTGTATACGCTTATTTAATCCAAATGCAGGGAAAGAGCTATAACCTCGACATCATTATCTAAATTTACTAAGATTCAGAAATACATTGAAAACTAACTATATAAACTCAATTTATTTATATGTTTATTGAATTTCCTGAATGCAAGTGTCACGTACAACCATATATAACATATTCTGGTTGTACCTGATTGGTTTTAAATATTGATGAAGGCCAAATTTTTAATACAGTCCTTCAGAACAGTATCAAAGGACTTTAAAATGTATGCCATCCTCTTAACACTGCTTTCCATATTTCACTATGAGACCACATAGGGGGGTATAAAGCCAAAAACTTCCTGAGTGAATTAAAATAACCACTTTTATCTGCGTTGTGAAATAAGGGCTGCACACCTGTGGGAGGAGCCTTATTTTACTGAAATGGCCACTCAGGCAGGAGAATGACTTCTTCAGTTAATTTTTTATGACAATTATTGGCTATTATAGTAATTTGCCCATCTAATAGCAGCATTCAAGCGGAGACTATTGACAAAATGTCCGGCTATGTTTCAGTTTCAATGAAATGTATAGAACTTCACATTTAACTGTTAAAAGCTACTTGACATCAAGTTTAAATGTGAAATTGTTTAACCAATATGTTCAGAGAGCGGCAATCTATTTCTAATTAAATAAAGAGCAAGGTAGGGCCAGGTTGCAATTATGCTTAAACTTTAAAGTATTGATATGGCTAATCCTCAAGAGGAATCCATGCCAGCAACGCTCGTGTTCATTCTTTGGATTAATGCAGAGTGTTGCGTTAAGGCGTAGTTGACAAGAATGTATTTTCGTACTCATCTATTTCCAATGCGACCGACAATTAACGAGAGTGACAGACTCATAGCGTAGTAAGAATAAACTGTGGCGTTGCTGGGCCTTTTTATGCTGTACTCGGTGATAATACTCTATCTCTGTGCTGACATCAAAGAGAGGCGCGTCGACCTGGAGATTTAACCCTCCATTTCGCTACTTGCTGAGAAACACTCTCCCCAGACTGACTCACTCGGCGGGCGTGGGCAATGAGTTTTTCACTTGTAGATCCGCTCTGATCCATATTAATGTCCAAAGCATTTTCATCACAGACAGGATTATGCTTCCCATATTTGAAATTTCTAACCCCATGAAGTATTAGATCTCACTGAGTCTTATATAAAATCCTTCATATATATATATATATACACACTGCATCCCATCTACTGTATTGAGTTTGGTTTCTTCCCCACATGATCCTGTGATAGTTTGGTGTTAGATGCATGTAGGAACAGGCACTTTGTATTTATCAAATCCAGTTCACATAACAGTATGTCAGCAAGATTCATCTCAAATGATTTTTTTAAGATCAACACCTCTGCCTGCAGTTTTCTGTTTTCTCTGATGAAAGCCAGAATTACCAGAGCCCATGTAGGCAGTTACTGGAGAAGGGAAGTGTGCCTTTTCTCCCCCTCCTCACTGTGACAAGATATTCTTAGATGAGAGGTGCTGTGCATATTTAATACATTATCACATCTACAATCTTAATTAACAGAGAGGGAGGAAAAAGAATGGCGGCTGATGAGGAGTCACGTGAAGTGTAGAGGGGCGGGTTGGGCCTGATACGGATCTCTCATTCCTCTGTATCCTACATCAGATAATGGTCAGGATAGACTGTATATAGGTCAGCGCACGCATGGTGGAGATGAGGATAAGCAGATGAAGACCAGGGCTACAGTAGGGTAGTATAAGAGCCTGGCTAATGTGGTCCAGGAGTCCATAATGGTTCATTGGGTTGTCAGTGATGTCACTGATATCACAGTTTAACTCAATAATCAGTGCACAGCCACAAGGCAGAACCCATTCACTTTAATCTTGTTAAGTCAAGTCTTTAAAGGATGGGTTTAACTGATCCACAGTTACCTGTGCCAAATGTACCTGGCAGAAAACATGGACTCTTTATGTAATTCAGGAGACCCTGATGGCCCTGATGATTAAGAGCTTTTAGCTGAGATTATGTTACAGACCCATTTAGGCACTGGTAGATCTGGAGTTGTGCATCGTGATAGAATATTAGTCAAATTCCATTTCTGGATGACTACACAGCACATTAGAGGGAAACTTTGCCAATTCTAACCAGCTCTGTATCATCACAATGTGGGTGATATGGCAAATGAACAATGTTAAAGGTGAGATTTTATGCTAAATTCTAGGTTCATCATTTTATTTTAGGCTACTACCAGAAAAGGTTTATATGCTTTCGTGCAAAAAAACACACCAGTTTACTCATCCTGTTCATTGCTGCAGCACTGTATTCCCCCTGTGTCTGAAACGCTCTGTTTTAGCACCCATCTCTTTAAGTATTACCCTTCTGTAATACCCAGTCTGCTCTGATTGGTCAGCTTACACATGCCTGACCTAGCACAACTAACAACAACAGAGCATATAATAGGTCTCCTTTAAACCTTATTTTGCCTGCACCCAGAGCTCCCTGCTCATTTGAAAAATGTGTTGTCCAGCAAACTTAAGCCAGCACTAGGCCTAAACCACAGATGGTACTATGTCTTTGTATGCCTGCATCAACACCAAAAAAGAGTGTAAAGTTTGGTCTGAGAATGGGAGCCGCCCCTATCTTTCTCTCTCTCGGGTCTCACCAAACGAGATCTGTCAAATCTAGGCAGTACTCTTTAAATATTAATCCAGATATTGTTCCTGCATTTTCTAAAACATTTTCAGTAAAACATTTTAAATTGTACTCTTTAGCCGTAACACTATATAATAATAAGAGAGATTTGTGACCAGCCAGCCGCTGTAATGTTTCCTGTTTTACCCACTAGCCAAAGTCTTTATTGCTCCAGTGCTGTGCATTCTGGGTGTTGTATGTTTTCTACATTTTATACTTTCAGAGCAACCACAGTCTTCTCTGTCCATGTAGCACAAATTCCATGAAATAGTTGGGTGTTTCTACTGCATAGACAACCTAGTTTTATGAAAAAAAAGAACATGTTTCTGGCAGCTCTCACCTACTTGACTTATTTTTCACCATCAGAATTTGCAAAAAGGCAAGGCTTCAGACAGCGGCCTTTACTTCACATGACTCTGAACTCAGAGCTGTAATGCCTGTGCAATAGTGTGTTTTCAATTCCTAATTTTTCTCATTTCTCACATGTGCTGTTTAAATGGCAATGGAGCTATGAGGGGAGAGGCACAGATGCAGACGACTAATTTGTTGAGGTGACACAAGATCTCAGAGGGGGATAAATGTCACGCAGAGATTAAATGAATCTGCGAAGATGACTGAGGAGCCAGCCATAACTAACCTCCTGCCCCTAATGCAGTGACATGTGATATATGTGCTAAGAAGGGTGTCCTTCACTAAGATTTCTGTTGCTGGAAAATGGTAGTAACGTTCAAATAAGGTGAAACTCCCATGGACAGTGATTAAAAAGAAGAATTTTTTGCTCAAATGGCAAAATTAATGGCTATTTCTCATTAATAGTTTACAGGGACAAAGTACAGGACATGACACATGTAAAGACACTTTAGAAATGATGTAGTTAATAGAAAAAAGCTAGACAAGTTCCAAAGTGTTAAGCACTTTCAGTGGGTTCCTGGATCATCAAGTCATTACTGATAAGGAATTTATGATTTTAGGGAAAGTGCTGAATATATTTCCATCTTCATCATTGGTAGAAGTAATGATGGCTTTCCATTAAAAAATCCTAACATTTCCGGCAAAAGTTCCAACGTGGTATTCTACTATTCATCTATTCTGTCCTTTTCTGCCCTAAAATATCGAAATATATGTGTTGACGAAACTGGAATAACATGACAAAATACTAGAAAGCAACCCTTCTCTGCTGACATAGATATGCATTTCAGATAAGCATAATTGCTTGGAGGATCAGCTGGTCAAGGACCCTACCATGCACCTGAAATGACTTGAGACCACTGAATATTTCCATACATATACAGTAATCCCTTCTTGCTCCCATTTTCTGTGCCACTCCTCATGGAACACAGTCGAGCAAAGCAAAAGTGCCAAAAAATCCAACGCCATGAAATCCTTTTACTTCAACTGTAACATTCGTGTTGCAGCATTAATAAATGTTGTATGCTTGGACTGAAAAGCCCAGATTAAAGTGTCTATGCTTTTTTTTTTTTTCCTTAGCAAGTCTTCTCCTCCCTTTCAGAAGATGAAAAAACAGCATGCTCCAAGAAGCCTCAGCATCATGACAGAGCTGCTCCCCTGCTGCATCTCATCTGTAACGAAATCCCTCTGTTCTCCATGAGTGGGCCTACACTATGTGTACACAAGTATCGCACGGTGACAGGTAATGATTCACAACACACAGAGTTTTGACAAAGCAAATAAACAAAGGTACAATATGGTGTGAAGTAACAGAGGAGATATAACACCACACATGTGTTACAGCTGTACATAAAGAAACGGCAGAGTGGCTGCTGATTTAATGAAGCAAATTTTTAACTACCTTGAGCACCCCATCAGAGACATGACTGCAGGCATTTATCAGCTGGAGTGAGTCATCTGTACTTCGACATACTTCCTGCCTGCAGCTCACGCTCAGATACACAGCTCTGTCTCAACGGCTGGCGACCCATTTGCCTGATGACTTAACAGTATCAGATTTACATAACGCGATCATAACACCATCAAGCTTTACTAATAGCTGATAAAAGTTCAAATAACAAACATATATTCACCTTTCTTTTCATGCTCTTCACTGTCCATCATCATCTCAAATAACTATATACTGACCACGTCACCTTCTGTCGATGTCACTTTATAATATTTTTGTTTTATTGCGTTGTCTTATTCCTCTGGTTTCTTGACTCTAGATTCTAAATGTCCCGAGATGTTAAGTCAGGTGTTACTTCTGAGCTTTTTCAATCATATTCAGCTGTTTATGTTGAACTAAAACAGCTGTCTCAGAGTATAAGTGATAGACCTCTCTGGCTGAAATCGCCAACATGTTACATTTGTGAACTGTAGAACAACAATTAGTATTTGTGTGTCAAAAGCTGCCAAATCTGAGCCGCTAGGTCACATCCATCAGGAATTCCGGTCATTGCAAAACACATTATACAGCTGACAGCTGGCACATTAGCTTCGGTTTGATTGTGGCCATATGGCCAGTGGTGAGGAACTGCCATGACCCGAAACACCCCTGGTAAGATTCCCATTACAGAATGTTCTTCAGAAAGCCAACATCTACAAAAACATGATGGTCCTGTAGTGACCATTACTGCCTGCCAAGCTGCTGACTTCGGTTTATCACATGTATATTTATAGGCACGGTGTACCTGTAAAATGCCGCTGAAGCACAGGCAAAGTGACTGTTTGAGCCAAAGCAGCTCTGCTGTCAGCGTTAATGTCATTAATTGCAAGTCACTACTAGAGATGGGTATCGTTAAGACCTTAATGGCACTACTACTCTTATCGATACTGTTTATCGATTTGGTGTTTTAACGATACTCTTATCAGTTCTTTTTGTAAACTTTTTAAGAGAGAAAATCTAAAAATGTAAGAATAGAATGAACAATTGCTTACATTTTTTTTACTCTATGTAAACAATCTTGAATTCTGAGCCAGCACTACTTTGAACAAATAACATTTATAGAGTATAATGTAATAATGAATTAAATAAACAGTTTTTACAATAGTTATTTTCTAACACTTTTTTCACATGTCTTAACCACCATATGCAGCAATTCACTATTACTGACTCTATAATATTGTAATGAAAGAAATGTAAAACAAATTAAATCATCACACACAACAACATAAAAAACACAGTGGTAACATGCAGATTGCAGCATGACTACAGTTTATACATATATACATGGGTTAATATCCATTACTATTAATCAGCTAAATATTTAGCTATCCTTCATGAACCCTGTCTGAAATGGTAAAAGAATCACCCAAGCTGTCGTTCAGGACATAGTTAAATTAGTAGCCTAATTGCTGGATGTAATTATACTCAAGTCTGAAGGACAGTTGAAATGAAACTTTCACCATGTCAGACAGAATTCATGACCGCATAGCTAACCCTCAGCTGACGAATAGTTACTTACAGCTATCGACCCATGTTTGATTAATTCAATTAACTGTGTGGGCTCCTGATAACATAACATACCCGAGGTAGATGGGAACGGACTTGTCTACATTTATTCTTGTGAAGTATAACCACACAATTTTGTCTCTCTCCGTCGTAGCCACTCGGATCAGGGTGTCTCTGTGTCTCTGTCTGTATCAGAGACCCCTGCACAGGATAGGCTCCAAAACAGAGTTCTCAGTTCAGGATTGGGAATAGTGAATTTCCATAGACGATTGCTTTAATTCTTCCAATGCCGTTAGCAGAACTAATAACGTCGGAGCTTATTGGTACTACAGTCTTTCTAAGTTTAGCCCCGGGGCCCGTTTAATACTCACCACACTCTACAGTTCACTCACTCTCAGGACGGTACATCAGGAACAATGAGGTGAGTCTGACAACTAGAGCACAATAAGTTAGAGGAAACAAACAAGTAGACATTGACAGGGCTTTATATAGCCTAAACTGTTGAACAATCCATCCCAGGAGTTTGTTTTCATAATCACTGGACTTGCAGTAAGACCTTATTTTAACCACCTTAGGGAAATTCATGATTGCTGGCCCTAACTTCAGGGACTACACTGATATAACTTTTTTCTCTTCCGATCTCAAAACTCAGGTTATCTTTTGCTTCCAAGTTTGGATATGATGCCATTGCTCTGTTTTTCCCACACATTCTCCTTTATTGATCTTTCTTAAAGGTCCCATATTATGCTATTTCTAAGGGCCCTTCTGTTTTTTTTTGCTTTGATGTTCAAAAAACACATTTTTTCTCATAGTTTTCATCGGTGCAGCGCCTTTATTCATCCTCTGTCTGAATGCTCTGTTTTGGTGTCCGTTTCTTTAAGGACCCCCTCCTGAAAAACGCAGTCTGCACTGATTGATCAGCTCTCACAGGCCTGAGGAGACTGCCCACCTTGTTTCCCCTTCAGCTCTGCTTGTGTTTTTACAACTACAGCCGTGCTTGGGGCATTGCTCATTTACACATGGCATTGTGTTTCCCAAACACAGACTTCAAATGGACAGACCGCCCTGGTACATTAACGGCCGCTGAAGAATATTAAATGACCCATTTTAGCATTACTTCTTCCATGATTGATTTACTAGTGGACAATCTCCCATCGCTCTATTCCTAGAATACCTGCACCTACTCTGCAGACCAACACAGACAAAGAGAGAGACATTCCCCGGTCTCAGCCCTGGTATTAAATCCCTCTTAGAAATGTATTGTGATGCATCCTCTCTTGTTTACCATATTAATGCCACTGTTTTGTAAAAGCTTGTCAGTGCAGTTGGTTCGGTACCACATAGGTTTGGATCATTCTGATGGTGTGCATCATGAACAGCAAGCTTCCTCTACATGCTGCTCAACTGCTGTTGTGAAAATTAATTCAGTGGAGGAAGAATTCAAAAATGTGTGGGTTTTTTTGGACAACTATAAAACGTAAAACATTGCTGTCGACACATGGCCTACAGGGACACGTACAGGGAGAGAGAGCTCTGAGGCGGTGAAGGCCACTGGTGTGTCTGCAATAAAGAGACCAGTGGTGGGAAAAAAGCTGAGGGGAAAGGCAAGGTGAGCAGATCACAGTAGTTGGTGAGCAAAAACTGAAATTAGGTGGGAAATTAAGAGAGAGAAGACTAATGAAAATGCTGAATCGAGAAATAGCACAATGTAGTCTATTCTATGAAAAGGTTTAAACAGATAAATTCCCTCCACCCCTGGAAAGAAACTGTGAATATTCAATCTTAGTTCTACCAAAGCTAAGGAGCCAGAAAAACTGGTTTTCAAGACAGCTCTAGATTCAGATTGAATGGATCCATTTTAGTGGGGACAGTGGGTTCTGAGAGAGTGACAATTCACAAGGAGGAAACAAGGACAAAAGAATAAGAAAGTTACAAAAGAATGATTGCTTACTTGAAGGATCTTTAACAAGACATAAGGCTGCTGATGGACACGTTGGCAGTGGCACAGTTAGCCCCTGTGACCTTACAGTTCTGAACAGTCACTGTAATCGCAAATCACTGTGGGGCTCTGACAAGTTGACAAGTGCTGATAGAGCACTGCATTTACCTTTAAGGTACTGAGCTAAAGTCTATAAACAAACAATTAGTGAGCCAGGAGTTGTTCAGTGTCTCGGTCGAGGCTACTTACAAATTAGAGAGGGGTTGGATCCCGCGACCCTCTGATAATGGGACAGGTTTGTAACCAATTTTGTGAGGCAAGTGAGGTGAGCTGCACTCTTATCTTCTGCGTCAGCTTAAAAGACAACTTCATAAACAACCGCAATCATTCAAAAGGCACTCAGGGCATGTTTAAACCAACCCTGGCACCTCCCTGCACCTAGCACTCAGTTTTATAAGTAGAGTGAAAGGAGATGGATACTGACATGTGATAGCCAGCAGGCAGGAACATCTAGAAAAACAAAATGAGAAGAGGGCAAATTGCTTTCTGGGATATTGCTCATGGCGTGCTATTTATTGGTGTTTTCATAACAGGTATGAACACCTGTAAAGACAAATGCTGATTTGTTTTGACTATTCCATTCATTCCCTTGACAAGCTCCAGTGTTTCGGATCGAGGGCAGTGTGGATAAAGATAAAACAGATACTTTTTTTATTTACCGTTCAAAGCAAATTAAACACACGGCAGGAATGATCACACCTTTAAAATAATTTCACGAACCTCACTGCATATGTCATAAAGGCATTGCCAGCTGGAGAGCTGTTTCCACTTTCACCTTTCACATATCACAGCTCACACTTCAACAAAAAGTATGTCTGACCCTTAACTCTTCTATTACTACTACGCTGCCTGTGTGGAAGTATGGACATTTCAGCAGTATGTTCCTTTGAAATGAATCCTAACCACAAAACAGAGAAATTTTGAATGCACATCTAGACACATCTAATCCCTGCTCAGGCATACAATGAGAATGTTAACAGTGGGCAATGATATGTGGGGCATCACAGTATGTTGTGGACAGAAGGTAAAGAAGTGTGTTTTCATTTGGCAGGTTGTCTAATAACATCATATCCTCATTAATATTCCAACTTTAACATATGCAGAGCCCAGTGAATCATGCAGGAATCTTTGCATCAGCCTACTGAAGAGATGGCATGGCATGTGGAAGATAGATTTTCAGTAGAGGCTGTTTTCTTGCTGCTAATCCTCACAGTCTGAGGTATTAGCATACACCAGGGGTACTCAAATACAAATCTTAAAGGGCCACAAAGATTTTTTTGAATGACTCAGAGGTCCATGTATTGAGGTCGGTCAGGCCACATGCAATAATACTGTAATATTCAAAACAAAATGTCCTTTTCATTCTAAACAACAAAATACGAACTAAAATAAAATGTAATTTCCATTTTAACATAAATTAAAATACATAGTTGATTATTTCCTCTTTTTGTTTGCCTTCAAACATTGTGTCCATCACTTCAGTCATGCATTATTTTATTTCATTGTGACATAGATGTGACAAGAATCCTGCTTGCAGCTTGATATGACGACTTCAGTGCATTTATTTGTGTTTTGCTTATCACTGAATTTTGAGGAAATGTCTCTTCAAAATTCCTATGCTTCGTCTCATAATGCCGTTTCAAATTGGAAATCTTCATCACAGCTTCTCCTGGCATATTGTAACGCCACTTGTGGACTGTGGCGCAATGGATCTTGGGTATTCTGTTGTTGTTGGTGTAATTATGGTTCGTGAATGTGTTTGTGAATAAGATGATATGTAAGATGGTTGTGGGTTATTTCACGTCATTTGTTCTGTGATTAAATGGTGTTTTAACAAGGATGATACAAATTTTGGTACCGTGAGTGAAAGGGTGTTTGCCGGGAGAAACTCCCCGTCCGTTACACTCTTTGCAACATTAAATATACATGAGGTCGCTAACGTTAGCTAAAACTTGTCAAACTGCGCAAGATAGTAAAGTAAGACGAAGGATTTAAAACCGCTGCACTGTCAGATACGTGGAGATTGTCCCGGTTGGAGGCAGAATAAATGCAACTTTGAAGATCCTATTTCTGCGAATTGCCGATTATCACAGTCCACTTTGTCATAACAGTTTACTTGGAAACACGCCATATTCAATCTCTTACCACCAGCAAAATATGAATACGCGAAGTGCTCCGAAAACGAAAGTGAAAGTTAAAAGTTGCGCTCTGTCTGTGTATCGTTGGCATGGAGACAAGTCCCGGTATACACGTGCTGACCCAACCAAAACACATAGTGAAGGAATAATAGTTCGGGGGCCACAAACAGGAGGCCGGCGGGCCGGATGCGGCCCGGGGGCCGCCTATTGAGGACCGCTGGCATACACACTCAGCCACCAACTATAGAGCTCAACAGTGACCGCCCACTTTTTTAACGGCTCCGGTTCCGGAAGTGAATTTGCCATTCATTTACTCCATTGACGTTTCATAAAATCCTTATATAAAGAGTTTTAGGCCTGGAACCAAGCCAATCAGCTAGGAGATGAATCGTGACCATAAAACATTTAATTTGGCGCAAAAAAAATGTTGGAAAACAGAGGAAAAAGCAAAGGTACAAGACTGTGTACATAATTATCTTAAGAATAAAGGAACTACTCATCCCATAAACCATTGCAGTGTAACAGTGACGTCTCTGATTGGTGGAGCTCGCTGTTACCATGTAAATGTTTACCGAACCCGCAAATTTCATGTTCGGGTGAACCCTTAATAAACTCTTCTCCTCATCACTAAATAAACGCAGTAGGTCAGAAAGTGAAATCATGGTCGCTCTGTGGTAAACGATCGTAGAGTTCAGTGTTAGCAGTAACTAGCTAACATGAAATTCGCGGGTTTGGTAAACATTTCCATGGTAACAGCGAGCTCCACCAATCAGAGACGTCGCTGTTACACCATAGGATTGTGGGTAGTGTAGTACTTCTCCATGACATTGCGAATAAAACATGTTTTTCTCAAAACAAGATTGATATCATACGGACTTGTGACTTCTACAGGATCATATATCATCGTTTGACAATCTGATAACTCGTGATAAGTCTGCTTTGGACGGTTACAACATTATGGCCAATAATCAAAATCTATATGTAGAATATGAATGGCATTTTCACCTTTCACTTCCGGAACCTTGAGCTCTATTACCTCAACAAGTAACAATTAGGACACTGTCGTTAATAAGCTCTCTGTACCCAAAACAGCATACTTAATGCCCCATAAAACAAACTACACCTATTGAACCTGTTAGACATAGAGATAGAGCCCCGTTTCCGGCAGTTTTATTGTGTTAAACGCAAATTCACAGCATCAACACCTCTTAACCAATCCCATGACACACAGAGAATCAACTAACGAGACAAATTTCTTTAAGAGTCTTAAGAATCTTGTCTTATTTTGTTACCTGCTGCGACAAAACCCACAGAGGCTTGATTAAAGGCAACCTACATAGTGAGCCTCCAGTCATTTAAACCAACAAGCTTCTACTTTGTGTGGCATAGCCTGCAGACACAAAATGTACCCCTACACTGTCAGTTTGCCTCCAAAGAAGACATTTCTCTGCTGAAGATTCTTGTTTTATTGCTTCAAACAAAGCTGGAGAGCTCAAAAACTACTCTAAAATAAGAGACTGACGGACATTTTTTGAAACAAAGATGGTGCCAGATACACTGGAGACCATTTCACATCATTTTAGACCATTAGTGTTACCATATATATGTGTACATACATTTGGAAAAGCTAGAGCAGATAATAGATGACTAACATCCCAATAACTTAAAGGGGGACTTCACCAATTTGTACACATTAAAGTGTGTTTACAGGTCTTGGGGAGAACTACTGCATGTGAAAAAGTAGTATAAAGCCTTTTAAGGCTTTGTCTGCTCCAGGTTTGAAAAAACAGTCTACTGGTCTAGCATCGCACTCCTGTAACACTGTTGGACTTCTGTTTGAAAACAAATACTAAAAATCAATACAGCAGAACCAGAGATTGTCCACATTGTTGCTCTTCTTACTATACCTGAAGCCTCCATTACCCACAATGCAACTTAGCCATTGAGTGACATCACTTGAGGCAGTTATTCAGATTACATGCAGCTTCTTCTAGAGCCACTGGGGACCAACTACAACCATAACGTCTCTGAACAGTCATTCATGTACTGTTTTGTAGTTGAAAACAGCTTGGGAAAGCCCTGCCATCATTTACATGGTTAACACAAGTTTATTGGCGGAGATGCTATTGAAATCATGTTGGCTAAATGATCCATCTAATAAGTAACAAACAGGACGTTAGATAACGCCAAAAATCCAAAATAAAAGTGTGAAAGGGTGTCCTTCAACTTACAACTCTAACCAATCAAATATCAGACATATTTCTAATGGAAAAGGGGTAAATCACACATGGACAAGTGTCTGCACAGAACAACAAGGACGATGCATACGCACCTTTAACAATGAGGTTGAGGAGCTTTGGCCGGGGGTTGCGCTCACTCTGAATGGAGCATGTGTACTGGCCGTCATCAGTTACATCCACTTTCTGTATCTGAAGGCTGTACTCATGTTTGTCTCCAACACTGGACACAATGGACACACGTGGGTCAACAGACCACTTGTCGTTCCCTGCGAAAATGATGCTTGAGCGGTTCAGCCAGGCTCCTTTCGAGATCCCATCCAACAGGTAGCACCTACAGCGACAAGAGACACTTTGGTTAGAGCTTCAAAAATACGGGTTGGCTGAAGTTTTTCAAGCCATCTTGTTTGATGACTGAATACTATTTGATTCACTACATACATTGCCTTTATCTCTCTTGCTAATGAATGATCTCCCCCCTGCAGCAGGCAATTTTAATCTTGGTGCAGGATTGTGTGTGTTTTTAAATTCTTTCAAAAACACAAGTAATGAGATGTTATGTATATGAACAGACATTCTGAAAATGTTCGCCTGATATTGATATTTTTAAGAGACCAGAGAGCATATGGTCCTTTTAGTTACAGGCAGTGAGTCACAAAAGATGGAAATCTCAACATCTGTGTGACTCAACATGTTATAGCTGCTATAAGACTCAAACTGAATAAAGACAGAAATAGCCAGAGCCATGAGTAATAGTTGCATGAGGATGGCTGCTCTGTTGTTGTTGGACCTCTGAAATGGGCAAAACCACGCTGAAGAAATGTCTTTGTTATTCCTTCATAGACAAGTCAGAGTTCTGCTGTAGCAGACAGAAAGTCATATTCAAGCTGTTGATTCAACATGTCTACTAACATTTCTGACTTCTCTTCAGATTTTACAGACTGACATTAAAAAATGAGTTTCTTCCATCCCATCAATGCACATGTGAGAAATAACTTACTTAAATACATTATTGACTACACTTTGTCTAGTCACTTAATAGAGGCGTTCACCTTTCATTGCCTCTAGAAGCACAAGTTTTAAGTATAAACAAGTATGAAGAAGTCTGTTCAGAGGCATGTATGCACTGTGAGTGTAGTAGCCACTCAGAAATACTTGTGCAGTGTTTAGGATGAGCAGAAAAATGGCACTAATGTCAGAAAACATCAGACAGAGCTGATTAATTGAAGAGTTTCTTTTTTCTTGTTTAAGGTTACAACTGCTAGCTGTTTCTGCTAGGGATGCACATTTAAAGTCAGTTTGTTATCCACCAATAAACATAGTAAAGAAGAAGAAGAAGAAGAAGAAGAAGAAGAAGAAATCAAATTTTCATAGTTGGTGTAGGCGTTTCTCACAGTGCGAGATGAAGACAACACAATTGGAATTTACAATACATTTTTCACAAGGGTTCACACATTCGATTAGTCTTACGAGATTTATGGAATATTATTGCTATCTATATTTTAGCCTTGGTGAGCATAAACTTTAAGGAACTTCTTTTTAAATATAAAAATGTGAAGTTGAAGGTTGTCTTCTCCAGCAAGCGGATAATTATCGGTTATCAGTATTGGCTGAGATAATTCCATGACTTGTATCTGCATGCAGCTTTTCAATGTGATCATAAATAGAACACCAAATATCTTCAGTCCTGCCACAAATAAATCAATCATCCTCTGAATAAACTGTATTCTAGGACCATACTCTGATAATCACGGCCAACACAATTGTCAACGCAATACTTGTGAAAGCTAATTGTTCTGGCACAAAAGGGACAATAAATTGTACGGCATGATGAGTCTGAGGTCATCACTGTCAGAGAGAAGTTTATTTACTCATCATTCCAGCGCTCAACGGAGTTATGAAATCGAATCATATTCTGTGACAAACACTGTAATAATGAGGAGCAAAAAAGGCATTCAAGTTTGGCTCTTTAGCTGTTGTCAACACACTATGCAGACTGCCAGTACCAGTAGTAAAGCCACCGAGGAAATCAGTTTGGCACTAACCACAAAGCTCTTTAACCTCCATGCCAAGAAAGTGTCTGTCAGGAAAGCCGGTAGAGGACAATGGTCTAGTCGAGGCTGGCCTCCCCTTAGAGGAGGCACTGCCCTGGAGGTAAAGTGACAAATAAGTGGCAAACAATGGAGAATGGATAGTAATAAAAACAACACACAAGAGAACTCTAGGTCCTTTTGAAAGTCCTCATGGACCTGTCAGTTAGTTAGCCCATTGACCACCTGAGCCGTAGTGTTCCTGGCCCTAAGGCAAGATTTACTGAAGGAGCCTCAAGGCGAGTTTCACTCATTTTCTGCTTTTTTTGTCAACAAACCAAGAATAAATTTAACATTGGTTCTGGAGTTTATTAAGGGTTATTTATATATCATTTTCAGATAATGGTAGATCTATGGGGCTTCAAGTGCAAATTTAGCTCCCAGGATTATAAAAATTCATGCCATGACCTTTGCAAAAATGTATAAAAATGATATAAATGAAGCTAATTTTAAATGCATTTTGTGCCTTTGAGAGAATCTCCTTTTAAGTGTAGCATGGCTCGCTGCCTACCTCAATGATCACAGGCCTTCAGTGACTAATAATTTCACACGCTTTTGTTGGACTGCTGAGTGTGCAGGTTTAAGGCTTGAACATTAAAGCACAATGCACCTGTTTCCAGCCCACAACCACTGATGTGAACAACTTGTCAACAACTTGCTGTGCTTTCATCATTATATCCTTGTAAAACAGGGTAACTATGAACACTGTTTTTCTCCAGTGCAGTTGCTATTGATTTTTCTCTCTTCTCGCCCCAAATTGTCCTTTCAGAATCAAATATTCATCCAAGCGGGCCTGAAAGGTGGCTGAAAAGTGTACTCCATCAAAAGAGATCAGAAGCTGCGGTCAGCTTGAATGCATGTCAGTCACGACATACTTCAATAATGACTGGGTTTTTATAGCTAAACACATTTATCAAAAGGTCTCAAACTCACTCCTGTTGCACAACCTCCCTCTCTGCTGTCCATTCATATGATTGGTTTGTTTTAAACACGCACAGTTTGGCTTTAATTTACTGTAGTTACATAAACTGCTGACCACAGCCACTACTCTCCGTAAAGAAAGAAACAAACTTTTAACAGCCTCCTTCCAAGGATAGATTTGGGACTAAGGGGCACTCATACAAAGCGTAGCGCCAGGAGCCTGGCTGGAGGACACTTCTATCAGCTAGGATCTCTACCAGGAGTCTTGACATTTTTTTCCATCTTGATGAAACAGTCCTTGATGTTCTTGCAGTGTTTTTGCAGTTTGCTTATCACTGTTACCCCAGAAATTATTATTGTTATCTCACCGCCTTTGTAATCTCACACCAAGGAGTCATACAGATGCCTGCATTTCTACACCTCCTCCCAAAGCTGTGTCTCAAAATGAGCCATTTTTACATGAGCGCTTTGGCTCAGGTGTCATTGCTTACTTTGGCTGCTTCCGTCCTTAGCTGCTGCCGGTTTGAATTGGAACTACTTGGGAACACATCACAAGACTGGCATGAGTTTGTCTGTGTATCTAGGATGCTGTTAGGCCAAGCATTTTGGCAGTCTGTGATATCAACCAATTTGATGGATTGTAGACTCAAGGCAAAACATTGATAGAAAATACCAATGGATACATACAGTGCTATGATAAAAAAAATGTTGTGGTTATCGTCAGTGGCCTAAATCTGCCTGGTACATCAACAAACCCACTAAAATCAGTTGTCTGCACAGAAGAGAGAATCAATCAGTACTGGTTTACTTGAGTGTGTTCGCAGACAATCATTACAATGTAACTTTAATCTCACTTTAAATAATATCTTGTCCAGCTTGTTTTTACTCAATGCAGAGATGGTGAATCACCAGCACAATAAAGATGGAGTATTTAACTGACTGTCATCTTTACAGATAAACATAAGCCAGAGCAGATCCTTCTTAATACCAGTAAAAGCAAGGATTTGGAGATAACAATCATTTGTTAAGGTATTTTAAGAAGTTGGCTTTTGTAAGTTTGCCTTGTTTGGTTTGTTACCTGCACCAAAGAGGTGATGTTTTTACCTGAGTCCATTTGTTGGGGCTTTGATGGTTAGTAAGTAAGAATTTACAAAACTACCGCACAGATTTCCATGAAACTTGCATGGAGGATGGGTCTCTTCAAATCAAATCAATATAATAATAATAACAACATTACCCTAATGAGCTTTATAATCTGTACAGTGAACAACCCCTGACCCAGAGTAGACCCGGATAATGGGATGGGTCCAAAAATGTTATTAAGCTAGGCATTTTTACAAATATTTTTGTAAATATAGTCGAGTAGAGTACAATCGAATGCAGATCCTAGATCTGGCAAGCTTAAATTATGGTTAAGCAGTTATGGTTTAAATACTGGATTAGGCTTGATCGAATTAAAGGGGACTGCTGGGCCTGAGTGCCATTTTTGTTTTCATTTTTCTGAGAATTTTGGAATATACCATGAAAAACACTTAATAAATACACATACGCTACATTATGTACAGAAATCTATCGCCTTGAAACTGCAGCAAAGTCATGATAATAGCTTAGACTTTCCAATGCTAGGGCTTGGTATCACCAGGTACCTCGCGATACAATACTATCCCAATATTTTGCCCACAATAACGATAATATCACGATACAGCGATTCTGCGATAATCGATATATTGCAAGGAATTTCATCCACGATACATCACGATATCTGTGTCACTGAAGAAATTCAGAATTTATTGACTGCACTGAATCCATTTCACAGGAATTACAAAACATTGTCAATCAATTTCACATGAATGACAGCCAAGTAAACAAAGAGTATATTGCACAGTGTCTCTTCTTAACACACACACTGACTACAACTATCATTAAATATCTGTATGTGTGGGTTTCAGAGCTACTTAAACCATTTCTTTTAATTTTATTTGGTTGTATAACTATGTTTGAATAAAGATAAAGCTGTCCTCCGAAGAGGGGTGGTGGTGGTGGGCCAAAAAAAAATAAAATAAATAATTATTATTTTTTTATTATTATTATTTTTTTTGTTACATTTTTAAATATCGATATTTGGCACCAGTGTATCGATAACATACCTCAAGACAAAATATCGCTATATATCGTAGTATCGATATTTTGGCATGTTCATCCCCTCAATCAGGCATAGCTGCACAAAACTAATAACATCTAAGGTGGGCTTTGCTTTCATCAAGCCCCATTTCTGTAGGAGCCCACTGGGATGCAGACTTCCTATGGTTTATACAAAGCTCAGGTAATTATTCCACAGACCTCAGAGCATCCACTCTGAAGCAGCTTTGACACCTGAAACATGCACTAATTGATACTTTTATTTATCCCTGCTTCTGATAAGCGGCTGCAGAGGAACCAGGCTCATTGCAAGCCTCTTTTTTCTGTATTTTGGCTCACAAATAACAGAGTTTCAATTCAGACCCCAGTGATTATGCACAATTCAGAAAAAGGAAACTGATAAGCTGGTGTTTTTTGAGCACCTCAGATGGATGGAGAATGATGACAAACCATTAATTACAGTATGGCAGCTGGTAAGAGAAGCAGATTGTAATCCGTTTAGCCAAACTCATTCAAGCACTTTGATCGGATGCCATAATTATCGCTGGGGCATCATTCTGACCCAGATTCTTATTTGCTTTATTTAATTGTTTTCTAGGTTCCTCAGCTGCAAATATTCTCCCTGGCACCGATTCCACAGATCTCGTCTTGCAAACATATTTCAATGTTTCACAGTCTACTAGTTCACCTTCAGCAGCTTTTTCCTCTACATTTGGCAGAAGAAATGGATATACTCATGGGTGGCTCCCCCTGTAGTCTGAGATTTGTTGTTATGTTACCATTATATAATAAACACATAGGACGTTTTTAACTTTAAGCCATGCAGACCCCATGTGAGCTCACTATTCTGAATGTTTTTCCTGGCTCAATTTAAAGGGAAACAGCACAACATTGACCTGGCACCTTTACCTGTTTTCTCCAACAATGGAAGAGGAAATGTAGTCTGAGTTTTTATTTCTATTCCTTTTTTTGTGAACTGTGAAGGCTAGCAAGCAGTTGTCTACTTTCACATCCAGCAGACATGGAGCAGCAATGAGCTGAAATGTGCAAAACTGATTCACAGACCTGACAGGAACTAGTAATATTCTGAGTTTCTCACTACAAGGGACCATTTTAATACCAAGGACAGTCATTTGATCCAGTGTTTATACAAAAATATTGATGAAAGCAGCTTTAGCTTCAGTACAATGTACAGAACAAGGTGCAAAGTGTCACTTATCATATAATATAATATGATGGGTTTTAGTCATGGTACAGAAAGAAATTGAGGAGTGAATCATTTTAATTTCAATAAAGGAAAGAAACAAGACGCCTGATAGGAGATTTATAATATAAAAAGACCCAACAATACAACAGCAAATTACTTTCTTAGTAGGCAGCGGTAGGCATCTTAATTAACACGGAAAAGAAAAACACTCGTCAACGTCAGACCGGGGTGGGGGGGCACAGACAGACGGTCATCAACTCTGTCAGCTGGGGGACGGACGGACGCTCATCGCCTTCAGCCGGGAGCTCCTAGCCGTCAGCTGGGGGACGGACGCTCCTCATCGTCACGCGCAGAGTATAGCGCCGCTGACCTAGCGGTATAGCGGCGTAGCGCCGCTGTTCCACCGTCTGGGGAGAACCCTGCTTAGGCGGGAGGCAAAAACGCTTGGGCGCCGCGCCTAAGCCGTATAATGGCAGGGAAAACCCTGTAGTGGTAACAGAGTTACCTCCGGCTGACCTCTTTACGTCACCAGCTGCCTCGGCATTCAAGAAAGATGGCGTACGAAGAGCGAGAAGAAGCTACATCTTTGTACATTTCGTATATGGTGTACATGATAATTACACAAACTAGGTGCACAATGACGCTCTTCTTGCGGTGATTTCGGAGGACAGCTGCCGCCGTCCGTCTACTTCCGGCTCGCAGCCCCGGGGAAAAAATCTTGCGCCTGCGCAGAACGTAAAATCCGATCCGATCTGATAAAATGTATACATGCAGGAGTAATGCGACAATGAGAAATCCGATCCGGTCCGATTTTAGTCAGACTAAGGTGTATACATGCATCTTAAAGATCCGATCATAGTCGGACTAACCCAGTACTTCGGTTTTCTTGAGTGTCATGTAAACGCACTGACTGAGGGTGAAACTAAATATTGATACGGCAACATATCATTGTCCTTCCTCGTGTGATACGAATATCGATACGCTGACGCCAAATATCGATATTTCAATTACAAAAAATATGCTGACCTAAACAGATTTCTCTGCCAATTTGACTCCCAAGCATCTTTACTTCATGACTCCTCGCAGTGGCACTTATCACACGAATGAAGGAAACTTGCACAGAAGTTAATTGCCTGAAGAAGAGAAAGTAACATTATAAGTCAACTTTCAGCGGTGAATGCAATGTTTACAGCAAAGATCCCTTTCTTGTCCCAGAGGGCTGCCAGTATTACGAAGTCCACCACTGGGTTTATTTTCAAGGACCCCCTGCCCGTACAGCCTGGCCGAAAATAAAGGCGTTGCAGAATGTTACAATGAAATACCAAGCAGAAAATATTTCACCGAAAAAAGTTATGATGAGACGAGAGGAAAGGTGAAGGATGTACTCTAGTCTGCAGGGAGAATTGTGCTCACCTGCAATGGATGGACTTCAGGGGCCACAGAGTCCTTACGTGACAATCACTGAGTGGGAAACGCATTTCTGCTTGCTGCAAACAGGAGACTCATACCAGTGCTAATCACTGCCAAGAGAAGTGCACTCACCTCTGAGCATGCTGATCAGTTCCTGTTCCTGAAGAAGAACATGCATATTTGAGGATGAATTGAAATGTGCTCAGGTTTACATAATACAAGTTACTTCAAAGCACTGAAATGTTCTCAGGTTTATGTAAAGCAAGCTGGTAAAATGTAAAATGTTCCAGGTTTTATATAAAGTCAAGTTTCTTAAGCTTCTAAAAGTAAAATGTGTAAAGGTTATAATCACTTAATGATGGTTTAATATACTGACTGAAAAACTTGTTCCACTGCGTAACTGTGCTGTTTTCTAACAGCTTTGCCAGTTTATGTGATGGCACATGTGGACAATGACAAGTAACAGTAGGTGTATTTGTGAACGATGCACTAAGCTAAGACGTTGTTCAATTTTTGTAAGTGTTTCATCTCAGTTTGTGTCAAATTCTGTGAAACCGACACCAAATTGCAATGAATAAATAGAGAAATTCTGCCCTTTTTACAGGCATGTTGTATTCTTCAGTTAGACTAGACTCTATCACAACAGTCAGTCCCTTTTCATTTCTGTCTGCGGCATGCTGAATGACACTTGATCACAAGTGTAGATCAGGCTTCAGCCACTGAAAAGACCACCTAGAACAATTCACTTTCCAATCTGTGTTAAACTGGAGTAAAAATGAATACTGCACAATATCATTTGAGTTGAACATCTGCTTTAAGACAATGCGTTTGTGTTTCCATTAATAGCGGCACCCACTTAACTGGCTTGGATGAAATAAGTGTTTTTCAAGAGTATAATGAGGGAGAGTGATATAGCCATATAAATGCATGAGGAAAACCCTTTTAATTGTGAAGTCAGGGGCAGAAGTTTCATTCCATTTCAGCCGTTTCACACATAAAGAGAGAGATGTTGCGATGACTGTACCTCCACTGTACGCTCTACAACCTGTACAATGACTCATTGCCCTCAGCAGAGCCCAACTGTCCAATGAATCCTCTAATGAGAAAATGTATTTCACACTGACTGAGTGGATGTTGAAGCACTAGTGAAAAGAGGCTAGGTGTGACTGGTGTGTGAAAATCTGAGGTCTTTCCTGCTGGGAAGGTTTTTTTTTTTTCTTTTTTTCCACTGAGGGTCTTTATTGCTGCTTTTTAAGAATTGAGGATGTTACATTTTTCCTCTAAAGCTTACATATGCTGTTAATTGGTCTAAAAATTGTTGCAGATTAATTTCTGTCAATTTATTATTCAACAATAACAAGAACATAAAACAAACTACTAATGGACATTAAGAAAATGAAAATGTCGCTGTTAAGCAAAAAGGACATTTTTCAACTACTGCGTTACACCTTATTGTCATATTTTCATGGCGGTGTAATAACCAGCATAAGCAGCATTCCGACTTTGTTGGTAATTTCCTGGCCTTGAAATTTGTTGCTCATCAGTGTGGAATTCTGATGCCGAGTGCTGGGCATAGAGTAGGTGCTCCACAGGTGCAAAGAGCACAAAGCAAGTTGTTGGCATTTTGTGGAAAGTGTTAGATGTATGAATGAGAATAGATGTCTCAGAACAACATCTGTTTCAAGCATAACTTCATTCTACTGACACCTCTTTTGATGATTTTATCTTTAAATCAAATTACATTTTAAGATATGGTGTAACCCTCTGCAATGTTTAATATAGTGGAATTATGACTTGAATTACATTAGATCAATGGAATCATATAAATTGCAACACCCAACTGTTATTTATTTCTTTCATCATTGAACTAAATAAGTGTTAATAAAACACACACCATCTGCGTCCGGCTGCAGATTTGTGGTGCCCTGTGTACATCCTGTGGCGCAACAACATCCAGACAACAGTATGATTTCCTGGGAAGCCTATTCCTAATTTGTGGTGGTGCTGTCATCCTGCTTTACTGTCATTGACTCAGCTGTTTCAGAGCAATGACACTGAGGTGAATAGCTGAAAGCATATAGATTAATCACTACTCCCTCGACACCTTAACAATATTCACCTTAACTCAGGCCTTTTGCACTTTGCAAGCTGAACCCACAGTACATGAACCAAAATAGCAACTGTGCTCGGATGTGCCCACACTATTGGTGCGCCCACTGCTTTGGACCCACTGCTTTCATTTTTGCTGTTTGTTTGTCATTGTACTTTTGAACAAAGGGAAAGTAAAAAATCTTTCTTACTGTTCCTTTGTTTCATCACCAGATGGATAGACCACAAAGATGAACACTAAATTAACGGAGTGACAAATTATTTTTGAAAGAATGACAAATTGACAGACCTGATTACCTTTGAAACACCTTTTAAGCTTATTAGTTGATTGTCAGAAAATTAATCAGTGAACAAACGCCAAACATTGTTCAAGTTCAGCTTCTTACCTGTGAGGAACTGCAGCTTTTGTTTTTGGCAGTAAATTGAGTATTTTAGTGCTTTGAACTGTTGATATTCAGATGAAGTAAGTAAAAAGTCCACTATTTTTTGACAAATGACTATACAAGCTAATTGGAAGATGAGCCGACAAATAACACAAACTTTAGTTGCGGCACTATGGACAATGTAAAAATTACCACCAATGTTGATAAATTAATCAATATTTTTTTTTTTTACATGAATCCCCAATTCATCCATAATATTTTCACTCTCAATTGTGGTGGTACCCAGTCAGCATTGGTGTAGGTCTGTGTGTTGTTGCTGGAGGTTTTGATATTTTAGGAGTGGCATGTTGAGTTGATGCAGTGAGTAAGGGAGAATGAGGACAGACTGTAGTGCTGTGCAACCAAGGTACAGAGCACCAGGCTCTTAATCCCTAAAATAATCCTGTCGACTGTGGCCAGTGGGACACATCTGAAGCCTTCTAGCTATAATCCACACAGACGCAATGCTGAAACCAACACCTAACATCACAGAAAGAGAACAGGGTGAAAACTGTCCCATAGCTATTAGAAACTCCAAAATCTCACTTCAACAGCGGAGACTTTGAAGTTGATCTGTTCTGAGTTCTTGTTTTTTTCAATTCAGTAACATTTTCCACAGATGCTGAGATGCAGCTTCTAACTGAGGGAACAGCAAGAAATTGTCAGACCCCTGACTACTATAAAATCAATGGCTCCACTCTGTTGTTACCACAGCAGTTATTACAACAAACCTTATATAGCATCACCTTGTCCCTTCCAGCTTTGGGTCCCCTTAAGGTGAACATGCCCTCCTTTCTGCAAGTGCATACACATAAAGCCTGAAGACTGTGGGTGAATGTTTTTTTTCTTGTGTGGAAGCAGCTGAAACAAAGCTGTCCACTGAACACAAGTATGCATCTCTCATGTGTGAACAGTAATGGAAGGCTATGTTTGTACTGTACTCCTCTTTTCCCTCATTTACACCCCTCAAACGTGTGAGATTTCACAAGCTGTTTATTTCAAATTGAGCACAAGTCAACACCTGTCCTTCCACTAGAACTAATTCATGTACAGAAAATCATTCAAAGCTCTACATGAGTAATCTCTGGATTAATCCACATTATTGATTCTTTTTTTTTTTCCAAGAACTGACACTGACTGAATAAATTCGACTTTGAGTGAATCAAAATGAATGGGCCTTAGAAAACGAGTGCTTGAATAAAAGTTGAGAGCTGGAATTCTGAGAGGATAAAGAGGAGCCTTTGCAAGAGGCATAATGGGTGAGTTTTTTTCCACCAAAGACAATCCCGCCTTATAAATGTGTGAATGCTCTGCGTAATACATTTTCATCAGAAAGGAGTCCGCTATACACGCACACACAGTGAAATGTCACATTCAAAACCCAGCTAGACAAAAGATGATCAAACAGTTAGGCAGTCAACTGCGTCATTATCTGTTAAACAAATAGCATATTGTCTGGGAATCTATTACCCAAGGCAAACTCTGGAGTTCTTCAATCCCTGTCAGATAGCACTTCTGTTAACAGTCAGTACTACTCAATCACAACCACTACTGCTAAAGATGACCATATAGCAACTAGGATTACCACTCAGTATATTCTAGCACCTTTGCTCAAACGGCATATATTTTTCTAACATGCAGCCATTTTAAAAAGGATCCACGCAAAAGGCCAGGAGCACAACGCCTGAACAGATTTACTGGTAAACAGTTCTCATTTGAAAATCAGTAGCAATGACTCACAGTGATAAGCACTTAAAAGATGAATGAGTCTGTATTTCTTTCATGAAACTAAAGGAAGCTGCAGGCTTAAGACGCATTTCAAATCACTTCAGTTATTTCAGTTTCCCTTCAGGCTTCCTGCACTGCAAAGAACTCACAACTTGCCTTCTTGGGCGACACAATACACTTGATTCAACCAAGCATTTTTAATTTCAGAAACTCAGAACTTGCAAACTGAGAAAGAAATCTGACAGTATCAACATACCTCTGATCCCAAGTGCAAATGAGCTTACTGGTGTGATCCACCATACACTCCAAGTTAAGGTAGGAGGGAGTATCAATGGTGTTCATGAGTGTCTTTTCAGTTCATCCTTCTCTCAGTAAGACCAACTTTAAAGTTGACAGAGGCTCACATCAAAGATTAAAGGCGAATTCCAGTATTTTTAAACCTGAGCCCTAGGTGTACATATTTTTGGTGTAAATGATTCATACTACAAGCTAACATTTCCTACTACTGCAGATTCACATTAAGAGCATTTAACTGACAAAACACAAGTTGAATCTTAGTTAGAAGTAGGATGCCATAGTCCTTGTCTCAGTACTTACCGTTGTCATTCATCAAAAATGCATCTACAGTGTAAAACAACAATATTTATTTTTGCATTTTTTGACAGCGGATCAATTTGAATTATGTCAGGGAGTAGTTTTATACAGTCTGCGGGAGTGATGGAACATAAAGGAGCAGTCTCAGTTAGCTGTTCAGGCGACAGGCTGCCTACTTCCAACTTCTCAGTGATGTAACCAACTCTTTTTCCCTCATTAACGTCATCAGGTTCTTGATTAGCATTGGGATTAAATGAGTTTCGTAATTGTAACATCTGTCTTGTGATTGTGTTTTTTATCAAAAAGGCAAAATGACGGTGGAGACAATGGGCAAGTAATGTAATGGGTATAAACTCCACTATCATATAACACTGGTAACGCTGACTAGTGCAGCAAGCTTAGTTTCCACTGTAGTCGTCCTGTGCAACTCACATTTTGCAAGATTTCAGAGCAATTCTTGAGTATCTGGTTACAAAAGGCATATTAATCTTTAACAAGGAAGTCAATCTTGTTTCCCTTACAATGTCAGACACTTACAATAACCACCTCAGCCTGTTAGCGGCAAAAACAAGTAAGGGTGCCCTGATCCAACAACAATCATTATCAGCTGATGTATATTTAAAAGTTTGATCAGTGGTCCCTATAATGGCCGTTTATAAGAGTCCATCAGATAAACACACAACAGAGTTTCTCTACATGATGCTAAAATGCCACAGACACCCACAGCGCAGGATTCTGCTACGCGCCTGCTGCTAACAGCTCACAAGCTCTTCTCCTGTCAATATAAATGTGGATTTTAAGTGCCCTTTGGTTTAACCAGTACAACACATATGTGAGGTCCTGCCAGCCAGCCGTTTGTGACCGAGGAGATAGATGGACCAGTACCGTGGAACAATTCTCGTAACGTTAGGTCTCACACCGAGTTCCCAGCCAGTGTTTTTAACTAGCACTGACACAGAGCTGTGGAGAGAAGGGTAACTATGGAAATAGCGTGAGAAGATACACTCTGTTGTAGTCAGATGTAGTCAGTTGAATTTATCATTCGGGATTGCCTATCCGCAATAAGTGCATTTTCTGTCATCCGCAAGTGGAAAGACAATGCAACTCGGGTTGTTTCGAGCCTTACAGCATGAGAGCTAACAGCTGACAAAGCTAATAGCTTAGTGCGGAGCAAAACACACACAGCAGGACTGAGACTTTCCGATCATATAAACATCAAGTGTTACAGTTTAACTGAACTGCAGTTTAATATGACAACACAACAAGTTGTTTTAGCTGAAAACCGTTTGGAGTTACAAAAATCTTGATCTGAGCACCCTTAAAAAAAGTACTTTAAGTGGAAATACTGCTGAACCAATTCAGGATCTTTTGGTATTAATCATTTACAGACCAAAACATGTAAACATGAGACTGAGTTTTCAAAGCAAAAGAGAGGTGTTGACTGAAGATGAATTTCAGAGGCACTTTACCCCCGCGATTAACAGGACTTTAACCTTGTGTTTTACATTTAACACAGTCTTAATGACTCCAGGTGGAGCCCTCTGTGGGTATTACTATGCGTGAGAGGGCTACAGGATAGCTAACTACAGTGCACCGATACGCCATATGTATCTCCCAAATCAAATTACCATGTCCTTCAAAAGCGATAGTTCGGCACTGCACATGCCAAACCCCTGTGGCTCCAGCATGATGGGGGACTAACAATTTAGCAAATACTTTTCCAAAAAAATTAAAAGAAAAATGTCTCATGAAGAAGCACATTTGGGTCATTGAATGAACTCAACTGTTGTCTACCAAAAAAACAGTGAGGGTTATTCACAGCTGCAAGTTTTCACAACTTCTTATTAATGCACCAATTGTGAGCTTGTACGGACTGACTGGCATTTGACATTCACCATGAATACATGTCTGTGTAAATCCCCTATGGAAAGAAGGGAGGAGAGATAATATGGAATGGAAGGAGAGGAGAATACAAATAAGGCAGATAACTGCATTTCTGCTGTGTATAAAAGATGCGGAGATCAAACTGAGGCAAGCCGTGGGTGGTTGACAAACCCCAGACAGCACGCATGGATTTCAGGGTGCTATGATATTGTTTAGGCCCAGGGAGTCTTTTAATTACGCTTCATTTGATTTCATACATGATATAATGTGTGGACAGAAAATAGCCCATCACATTACTTATCATGGGGGTTTCTCTATGATTGGAGCCATTAATCAAAAACTCCTACTAACACTTACTTTGGTTATCAACTAATCCGACTAATCTGTTTTTTTTATTCGCTCAAACAAACAAACACACATAGGAGCATCATCTTTATCCTGTTATCTACTAAATTGCTGTCCAATTTTCAGTTTATTGTCGTGATATAAAAAAGCAGCATGCTGTCACAACTGAGAGCTCTACGTTAAACAATGCATAAGAGAGTTAAGTAATACCCATAAGTGGCACCATTGTATGTTGCCATATGGCATGTTTCTCACACCTATGCATTAACACGTACCCTTTATTTCCAACCAAGAAGAATTTCATCTGGGTTTTCAATCTAAATCTCAATCGAAAACTAAAATACAATACATCTGATATTTATGATAGAGTGGCATGTATCCACTAGTCACTTATGTGTAATATCCCAAAACTGAGACAGAATTCTGATTTAGAATATTACAACATCATCCTATCAAAAAGACATGATTTCACTGACATATGACAGTGTTGTATCCATCAGAAAGTTTTTTATTGTCCAAACAAGGTCTATTCAGAGCAGAAGACTACACAAGGCAAGATAAGCATCACTGACTATAGAAACAAATAACAACAATGACCAGTGATATACAGCCTGAAGGAGTAAACTATAAGACCACTAAGAGTTACCCCAACAATCAAAAGTGAGCATGAGCCTGTCAGATTATGAAGGATCTGACGCATCATTGGGTTGACTGAATGTGATTGATTGGTGATTATAACAAAGAGCGCTGATACTAGGGCTGGGCGATAAAACAATAACGATATCTATCGCGATAGACACGTGATCAATATCAATAGAAAATACGTTCGACAGAACCTTCGATAATTTCACTGAACTCCGTTAGAAACAGGTGATCTGCTAGCGGCGAAATACAGCGCAAGGCCCAGTTGCTGGACGAGAGGTTTATGCATGCATCTCTGTTTACTTTCGATCAAAATGAAACTTAACAATTTCAGACACAGACACAGACCATAGAACCTCCATATCCCTACGCATTAGCGCAACGGCCCACCTGCACTAACGCAGTTGAGAAAATGTAGTGCCAAAAGAAAGGGCGGTCTGACGGCAATGTAAAGCGGTGTAAATTTTCTCTATACAACGTACACTTGCAATAATATAGAGTTTTTTGGGTGGGCCTTGTTTTAGGTGCTTAAAATTCACTTTGCATCTGGACTCTGTTAAATGCAGTACAAAGCTGAGGGTCTGGGCTGGAGCGGCTCTCTGCTTCTCCAAACTCAGGCTGCGCTGATCGGTGATTACGGTAGGGAACAGATGGACTATTGATATGTACTTTATATGACCCCACTTCAAAACACAAACTATCCCTTTAACATATTGTCAAGCAGCAATGTCACCTTCTACACTATTTTGTCTCACGTCTAAGATTCTGATTCAGAAATCTTGAAAATTTACCTGTAGTCACCATTTAAAGGGTTATTTTTCAAATTTTTTGTTTTTCAAATGGGTAAAATAAAAGTCAATAATTGTCGACATCGAGCGATATGAAACACTTATATCGCGATACATTTTTCAGCCATATCGCCCAGCCCTAGCTGATATAGACCAGTGGGTTTTTTTTATTTAATACAACTAGTTTTGTGTTTTTCGGGTTATATGCATTGTGGGTGTTTTTTTTTGTTTGTTTTTTTACTGAAATCCAAAAGACAAACAGAAATAGAGTGCATTAAACATATTTTCACACCTTTTTCCGAGAGTTTCACACAATTCTTGAGAGGGTTGCTGTTTTCCCGCACTGTTGTGGTTCTGCTGACATTTCCGAGCACCAAACGCATTTTTTAGCATCTGCTTTCCCAAATCTAGCCACCCGTTCTGAGGTAGCCTATTTGCTCTGCGTACTTCTGTTACCGTTTCTGAGCTGGCAGGGACTGTCTGAACAGCTCAGCAGGGACATCTGCCTCCCACAGCCATCTGTGCCCAGGTCCTCCTAATCCCCCTCTCTCTGTCAACCTTTCTCCCTCTCCTTCCTCAGCTAGCTTGTACATTAACTACTTTAAACACATATGTAAATGCACATACGTATACACATGTATATATACAGCACGCACACAGTAACACACACACACAGACTCGCTGTGGTCCTCAATCTATGATGACGACTTAAGAGTTTCACATCAATTATCAATAACAGCTGTACAGAAAAAAGCAGGTCAACATGCTGCAGCATTGTATTGAAGTATGAAGACGTGTACAAGTTAATTGTATAAAAGATACCAGTAAAGAAAAAGCAAGAAAATAAATAAAAAATGTCCCTGATTAATCTCACTTTAAAATATGTGTTTTTCTAAATGGACTCATCCCTATTCCGGTCCACTCTTGTTACCTCATTTGTTCCGCTTTGAAGTGTATGTTAGGTGATTTCTTTCATCAGTATGTGCCTGGTCGGGTATTCTGCTGCCGAACAGTTTACCCACCACTCACCGCCCAAGTGACAGGTCAGGCTTGGCAGTGCGCCACGGAGAGCGAGGGAAGTGGAGTCAGAGGGATAGGTCAAGGCTGGATGTGGGGTAGAGTCAGTCACCGCCTGTTTGCCTGGGACTGCTCAGGGTTTACAGATGAGTTTACAGTGCTCAATAACAGAGCTTCAACCCCAAATTAAATCAGACAAAGTCCAAACAAACGTGTTTGTGTACTGTCTAGACTGTGAGGACTCTTGAGATGACACGGAGGGCTGAGCTCGCTGTGTTTTTAAATGTCATTGCAAATTACTGCAATAAAGGGGTGGGGGTGGGGGGTCTTGTTAGCAGTCAGTTATTTTGCCTAAAAACTTTAATGACCTTCGATGTCATGGGCAACTATACCGCGGATGAAACAGTATTAGAAATAGTACAAGTATTAGTGTTGGAAAGTCTGGGTTTGGACACAACAGGACGTAGAGAGTTAACTAGTGCTGATAACATTTATTCTGTTCCTGAAAAGAACAGCAAATAAAACCTACTAGGCATACACTAGGTAGATCATTGTAGAGTAAGTGGTTGTGTAGCACTGACTTATCTTTGTTTCTCTCAGTTTCCAAAGTGATGGGCCAGCGCACAAATATATGAAAACGGGTAGACCTTTCATTGCTCCACGTATTCTTCTCTTCTCTTCATATTTCTGACATTCCTGCCTTCCCCTTAGTCTGCTGAAATGCACCAATCGCAGTGGTAAAAATGTGCAATGTAGAGAAGACAATGGAGGAATGTGAGTAAAACCGGGAACAGGTTTTGAAGTGGACAGCGCAGAAACGTTTCAATTGTACCTACATTTTTGATTTTACCTCTTACTTAATACTACGCAGACACCAGTTGATGAGGCCATCTGTTATGACATATTGTAGTATCTGTAGTATGTTCACTGATTCCTTACCCGTACCAGCAACTCCTTCAATTGTATAATTCCTCAGTCAATAAGACATCTGTTTCTCACCTCGGGTTTTCTGCCTCGTTCTTTCTATCTTCTACAAAGCATAGCCAAAATCCAAGAAGTTCTGAAGTAATTTTTACTTGCTGACTCGAAATCTGTACACCCTTGACGATGATCAAAGTAACACAAATAATCACTCAACTTAGGGTTTTTCTCAACAAATGAATTCACTGCCATAAGTCTAAGGATTGCAAAAAACCCTTTGGAGGACATTAACTTCATATTTAGTCAGGAAACACTTGCGCTGTAACATTCCTCCTAAAACTGAAGACAAGGGGCAAAGCCAAAATGATGTCTTAATTAACAGACATTTAATAGTTCACTCGATGGTGAGTAGTCAATTTAGGTTTCAGAGAGAGAGTCAGACTGGTAACAGATTGGACATGGAATGGACACCACTTTTTTCATACCACTGTGGGCACTATTTTGTGGATAAATCTACTCAGAATTGGGACACACACAATGGTAAATGTGGAAAAGTGCACAGTAAATAAGGATGTCAGACACAGCCACTATCATACCGATGCGCCCATTCGGCAGTATTTACATCATAGTGGATCACAGTGAGCGAGCAGTTTTCTAGAAGGCTAATCAGCAATACTACATACAGCACTGGCATACTTACAGGCAATAACAGCTGAGGTGAAACAGTGTCTAAGCCTTTTTAACACACGTGCAAACATCAACATTTGCAATAATTTGAATGGCAAACAGCCTACCACTGGCAGACGGCTTAACTGATTCCGAGGTTCAGATGTCCACAGGAGAGGAAGGAAATACCTTTTCGCATTAATGCAAAAGAAAATATGACAATGCTGTAGGGTAACATACTGATCAGGTTAACAAGGTAACATTCTTGATATTAAGGGTCTCATGAGGTTATGATGATGGCAGTTAAATGTATGCATATTCAGATATTACAGAAAGTTCCCCATTATAGGCATAAAGTCAAACAACTTCTAGCACAATTGGGTGCCTGTTGTGGTCAATATAAACAATATAATTAAGACTTCTGAATAGATTCAGACAAAACCCGCAGGAATGCACTAAGCTTGAAGCTAACTTTCATAGTGGCCAAACTGCATAACGCGTCAAAATATTATTTCCCATGAGCTAACTTTGTGAAAAAAGCAGCTGTAAGACCGTGGATATATATTTTTAAGCATCACAGCCCCTACAAAAGTACTTGTTTAACTATAGTAAGCCTGGGTCTAAACCACAAGTTAGCCAGCTTGTTTGACGGAGGTCTCTAGACTCCTTGCTCTATTGATCAAGGTAATTTTATAACTTGGAAGCTTGAGCTTTTATGGCTTCATGTGTCACTGAGAAGCTTTCACAGAAATGAATGGCCTCCATCTTCACAGCTGTATTCAGATTTCCATTAGATCCATGGTTCAGACTTGTAGCAATGCAATTCTATGCAAAGAACATCAATCCATAAACATACTATGTGCCATCGTTTAGTAAAAGCTTTTGGTTGCAAAACAGCTGTGTTCATACTGACATCAATTCTTCGCTACAACGCTTGTTGACATGGCTCAAATTAACTGAGCATTGATACAAATAAACAATATTTGTGTGCCTATCGGGACAAATGTCAGGAGGTGTCAGGTCTTCGATGTATGCACATCACATGGAAAATAGCACGCTTTAAAATTCCTCTGTCACAAACAATGACGGTAACAAGGGAGTGTTTGTTATTGCTTTCCTGCAGGGCTTTATCCACCCTTTTTGATGTGCTCTGTCCATGGCACAAATGGACAATCCTTCATTGTCAGAGGACATTGGAACTCCTGCACAGTGCGATAGGTGCGACCACATTCATCATCCTGACAAAGGGAAATAAGCAATTGCCACAGCACTTAACTGCTTTCAGTCATCTGCAAATATTGGAATAAATACATTGAGCAGAGGAGAGGCCCCTCCGGCATTCCGGTAGTCATATTTTACATGCCCTATTTGTGCTTACTTGCTTGCTTTAGCGACAGTCCTTTCTCCATCTGTCTCGTGGCATTACACGCATACATGCAGTACACGCGCAGAACTGAGTTTAGAGTGTGGGTGAAAGAACTGGGTTGTGCAGCATGAACGGCTTCAGCATTCTGCTTTTCAACATGGAGCATTAGGAAACACTTCATCCAAATGCCCTACTGCTATCAGAGCTATGGGGCAAAGGCGCTAAGTGTTTTAAGAAATGCCCGAAGCCTTTAGTCCAAGTCCGCACATTAATTATCATGACAGAGTTCGGCACATGTCTTAAGACCAGCATTGTAGCACTGTGTCAAATGTCCCTTTAATCAAAAGCAGTGTTGTAAATGCTTATGCATTTTCAGCATTCATTTTTTTTTTTTTTTGTGTATAGATATATGCATGTTAGTCGGTTTGTATGGGAGGAGGCGGCAGAAGGTTGGATGAATACAGAAATTCAATGAATGCTCGCTCCTCTGCTTAAAATGCAGAGCCTGTGTGTTGGCAGGGACCAAAAAGTCCTTAGTTAAGCTAATCGCCAGTCCATTTGGCAAGGATTATGCTCAGCTTAGGGTTCATCCCACGAACAGGGTCTCTGATTCATAACAGTGATTTGAGTAAGTAATTTTATTGATAGAGCAAATTCTCCATTCTGAGATTGCTTTAATCACTGTAAGGTCTTCATAGGAATATGTATATGTATAAAATTCTATTACAGCAATTTAAGATATCAATATGCCACTGGAGTATGTGTGGGTTCTAGCGGGTTGATTCGAGGACACGGTGAAAGGAGTAAGGGAGAAAAGAGTCAGCAAACCAAGAGTCTAAACATTACTTCCTGATGATAGCCAACAGGGGGCACAACATGGGCTGGAGAGGCACTTATTTACCTCCCTCCACCTAGGCACAGAGCCTGTTGCACTTAACTCACTGAAGTGGTGGTCAGCAGGGTGAAAAACAATCCAATTCCTCCAGGAGTGTCGACACTGGTATACAGTTTTAAAGAGGTAGTCAAACAATCCCAAGCTCTGGCCGGTGCGTGCGAGATAAGCTGAACCAAACAATTTGAGTTAAATGACTAACAGAGGATAGTTTTGAAGTTCCCTGCTACCTTGTCGAGTTTTTCTTTTTGTTTACTTGCCAACTAAAGTAACTATCAAAGGGGCAGTGGTGGGCAACTGTGTACCATGGAGACCAAGACTCTGCGGCAGGTTCCTGTGAGAGGCTGGCAATGTTTTCTGGCTAGCTCCTTGACTTCTTCAGTCAAAGGGCCTCTCAACAAAAGATTAGAGGGCTACTAAGCTTAAGTTTTTCCATCCTGTTTGTTCTGTTTGGTTTATCTTCATCATTTATAAATGTGACCAAATTGTAAGTTATTTATCATGTTTTGCATTGAAGTGGTCATTTGCAAATTCATAATATTAAAAGGTATGTTTAATAGGGTGTCAAGAAACTGTGCCAAGGATGCCGCCCGATTCAAGATGTAACCAGTAACTACTATAATTTACAATAAACACTGCAGGAATCTTTGCATTTGCACACAAGCAAGCAGCCCATCCTTTACCAACACTGTAGATATATATTCTATGCTATCAGTTGTGTCTACTATTGTGTTAAAATATACTTGTGTCATAAAACATAACCTGTTTTATGGGGGATTTTTGTTGATACTTGTGGAAAGTGTTTAGTGGTGAACTCAAGTAGACAGGACCATCTAAATACTACATTAAGTCTGGCTTTACTCGCTCAGAAAGGTGATTCACTTTTATCTGAGTTATGTAGCCTAATGTAATTTAATTCATTCATGGAGGGAAAAAATCTGTTTCTAAAGAACTCCACTCAAGCACTCAAGAAAGCTCCCCTTCAAAAACCTTTTTTTTTTTTTTTTCTGTTTTCTAGAAACCTGTAATCAAAACATGGTACTCTTTCTAAATGGATTAAAGAAGAACAGTTTTTGAAAGGAAGACTTCTCCAGTGTTGTGAGCTCATGAGAAACAGTATAAAAACTGATTGCTAGGGAAAAAAAAAGATGTCCACAGAAACTTCTTAAACCACTCCTGCAGCACAATACACCAAAATGATCACATTTGACCTAATATGTCTGCCTCTGTCTGACAACTAAGATAAACACACTGAACTTGCTAATGGGTACTTGCACGTTTGCTTGTTAGTGCCAATGCATTGGTTCAACTGTCATTGGCTCTTTCTCTATCTAAATTCAATCATGAGCTCTCTGGCAGATGAAGTCTGATGTGATTCAACAGGCACACATAAAGAAATACAAAAGTTAACAAAAGTTGAATTAAACAGTAAAAGCTATGAGCATTGAGTCTGATTTTTGTCTAGTGGAAGTAACCCATGTTAAGCAGCATGGCTTTAAGACTTCCCTGAGATATATTCGTAATGCTGACAAAAGACTGACAGACATAAAAAAAAACAATACTGAATAAAAAGCATAGTTATACAACTTCATTCCAAATCACATTATTGTGTTTTGCATGAGGGCATGGGCTTTCCCCCAAATCTCCATTGTCATTTCTGTGACTTGCCAGTTGACCTTGTTAAGCAGAATTAGTTGGAGCTTATTGTCTCAAACTGTTCTCCACACAAGCTCCAGCGTCTGGATTGAGAAATAAACCAGTTATTGGCAGCGAGTAGCAGACCAAATTAAAGTTGAAGTTTTGCATTAGTGACTAAAATCTTCCAAACTAAAAAAATCGTCAAAGTGCAGCACACACACATCACAATTTAGTTTAATTCAATAACCTACAAGAGTCCTGATCAATTGTTATTCCTCCCCTTAATTTCCATAATGACAAAACCGATCAAAAATCCTTGAGAAAATTGCGTAGCACATCCAATCAATTGCATGAAACCATTGAAACATGTGCAGAGGCAACAGCAGCACCAGACAGCACAAAAACATATTAACCATCATGATGCTGTTATCTAAAGCCTCTTAAATGATGGATTTGGGCCTGATTTTTCTTCACCCATGAGCCAATAGTGAATGGAGAATGCATGTTGAAGCGAACAGGTTCATTAGGCTCATGTAAACTGCTGCAGCAAGCGGGACTTCAGCATCTTGGCAACCAGGATAATAATGGTAAAATAGTAACACCCAGCAGAGAATCCATCTCATCCCTTCCTCGGGCATTATTATGCCTCAACAGCTCTGGCAGCTCATTACTGACATCGCACACATTCAGATGAGCCAATGGCAAATGAGCATGCATAAACACACAATACTGTACTCTGCGGGGTTTGAGGGGAAGGGCTGATGATTCTGCACAAGGAACAACAAACCCGCCTCATCATACACTGACAAGAAACACAATTCTAAAATGATTCTCTGATACAAACTCATTCCTTTTCATCATGCAAATGACTGGGACCACAGCACTGGAGTGTCTTGTATACACCAAATCTATCCCTGCCAAATCCAGTTTATAGAGTATGTAATTTCGGCTGAAGGTAAAATGACTGATAAGAAGTAAAGTCAGCTAAGCTCCTAAATTGGATGGTTACAGGAGTGCAGGAATCTAAATAAGATGTATGCGCTGCAGCCTGTAACCTGTGTGATTTTTCCTTATCAGTTTATGAAACATGCAATTAGTTGAAGATGGCCGCAAGGTCTACTGAATAACCCCATTAAGGAGAACAGTGTTAAATAGGAAAACGCCTTAAGGTAAACATAATGGGTTTTTCCATTGACATGCTTTCAATTTGATAGGAGAAATGCTTTCCCTGCTCTTAGTACGAGCCGTGGACACCTTGAGATGGAAGGGAGGCATTTATTCCATAATTTATGAATATGATACAACATAAACACTAAAATACAATCCAACTACTGCACAAAAAAAAGCAACTGTGTTTTTACAGCCTGGAGGTGGTGTCTTTTAGGGTATGATTGGAGAAAATATTTAGTAAGAGTTATTGCAAGCACTCTGCCTATACATTGGGAAGCTAATCATATCAACACTGTGAAAATCAAGCCTTAATGGAATCTATTTTTATACACAGCTTAGCCTAGCACGGCTGAACAGTGCTCTGGTTGCTTTCTGCTTCCATCATTCAGGGGTTTGGTTACCTTGTGAACGAGCCAAGTCCTTCACAGCACAGATGTCTTTCCAGGGACTGTTTTCAGAGATGCACTAACCGTTGACACTGTTGATTCAGCGCAAAACATATATGATAACAATTTTGTATGATGTCTAGCTTCTGCAAAGTATTTCAATACCCCACTTTTCAGTTAAAAAAGGCGATGCCTCCCACCCCTACATGTGTTCCAAAAATAGCTTGCTCATGTGCAAAGATACACTCATCGAATGGCATTAGAGCTCTAAAGGAACCCCTGATTTCTGCTCCAGCTCGCTCTGTAACAGTAATACACTAGCTGGAAAGGTTACCACACTACTGCAGTACCACAGCTCATAATACACACTTACTGTGTTGTTAAGCTCATTATCACTTTTTCCTCTCATCTCAAGCAAGTATAGTTTCTAGAACAATCAGGTAACATTAAAGGTAGCAAACTCAGCTTTTTATCCGTTCCATTTCAAGGTAAGTTGTTTCTGCAAATTCATATTTCCTGCCACAACAGTTTCCATTGACTTATTGTGATCTGTTTTTTTTGGTTTTTTTTTCTGTTAGCAGATAAGTTTAACAGATGGTAGAGATACAGAAAGGAGTGGAAAAAAACAGGGATGCAAACTGTTGTAAACTGCATAACTACTGGGGCGCACTCATGGATGTGCTAAGCGAGCTGGATATGGCCCAGCCAGTCAGACTTGTTTCTAATATGGCTTGCCACAATAGTCAGCATTACTATGTTACCCATTGTTTGGTCAACAGCAGATCACTTGCAAGCACCAACATTGCTTAGCTTTTTTGATCAATACTTCAGACAACGACCACTGTAATTACAAACTGAAAGTGTTTGCTCTGCACAACAGCAGCAGAGAGTAGAAAGAGTAACATTTCACTTGTCACATGACAAGAGAAAGGAGAGTTGACCAACAAGATGATGGTGGAGGATTTGTTGTCCAAGCAAAATTCAAAAGCACTAAATGGAGTCGGTTACCTTACTGAGAAACTGGTGGTGCGCAGCTCTTCATCTAACAACTTGTTATTCTTGGAGTGAAACTACTCCCTGCAATATCTCTGAACTGATCTGCTGTTAACAAATGTCTAAAATGACCATTGTTTATTCTTGTAGGCACATATTTGTTGAACAGCAGTGCTAAATTCACTGACACAAACTGCATCTCCTGTGACTTCTTCTTAAAATAAAAAGTCACCTCACAAAAAACCATGGCATCACTAAAGCCAATATTTCCCAGTGGCCAACAATGGTATTGTACCAAAAGATCCACTGTGTCATTAATAAACTCTAAACTTTAAGGTTTTACATTGTAAAACCTCATGAGAACTTAGAAATATTTTTTTTTTTGCTCGTGTGACTTCCTCTCAATGTGTGTTTAGCCAGAAGAAGGTGGAGCCAGGGAGTTGTGCAGTGGGCTGTAACATGCAGGCGTAAACCAGGAGCATGGATACTATTAGGCCCAAGTCTTAGATTCAATAATAATGTACATCCATGGCTGAACTATCCTACCACAATGGTGAGTTAATACTGCCTCATCCTTTAGACCTGTATTCCTAATGGACACATAAGACAATTTGAAATCACAGTGTTATTAGATGCTTGATGCAAAGAAGTCTGGTCTGTTGTCAACAGTTATATGAAAGGCTAGCTAGAGAATTGTACTTAATATAATATTTTGTTTTTCTGGCAACTCAACACAAAGCCAGGAATTAAACAATGCACCTGAGTAAGATTGTTGCAGACCCACCTGCTCTGACATAGCAGGGGCCATCACTTGTAGCCTGACAGCCTGAGAGTTAAAACAATAAAAACTGCTGAATTATGGACAGTCATCTTACTGGCCCATGAGATTCGAAGTAGCTGTAACAGCTCCTCCGGAAGGCAATCAACCAAAATTGCAATCAGCAGGTTAGCTGAGAAAAATCTAACTTTGCAGAATTGTGTGAGGAAAAAAAAAACACGAGCTTGGTCTGTGAGAATGAGCCCACAGAGCTTTTAAAAAGCAAAGTAAGGAGAAAATACTTCCATCTTATTTTTTATGCACTTTTTACAAGTCCAGACCGTTTTCCTAACAGCCAACAGTAGTATTGGTTTTTGTGTCACCACAAATATATCACAGACACATTTGTCCAATAAAATCGGACAGAAAAGAGAATAATTTCATATTTATCAGGGTCCAAGTAAATGCAGGGGTGATGTCTTGATGCTGCTTTTGATCTTACAACTGAGTGATTACCCTGCTCACAATGTGGCAACAGAATAAGTGGATTTTGCAGGCACAGCTATGGTATATGCTCATTTCTGGTAAGGCTATTTTAGTATTAAAGCCTGCAATCTGTTATCAACTCCCTGTGGGCTAATGGGAGAGGCTAATTCCCAGGCTCAACATTAGTCCCAATCAAGCTGCCGTTTGACTGGCACACATACACACATGCACGCCTGTCATTTGGACTCTCACAGCACACATTATTGGCTGCATTATTTCTGAATAAATGAACAAATCTATTCATCTTCACACATTCAGCTAATGTCGGCCACAAACACTCCCATAGTTTAATAATTGAATTCTGGCTTCCTCATCCTCAGTGCCAACACAGCAGCCTCTCTGAATCTGACATTTGATGTGATGGATGCGTCGATGGAACGTAGGGTGTGTTTCAGTGAGCTCACTGGGTCACCACTCTGTTATAAGCCTAGTAACCATTGACCTTGACAGCAAGATAGGACAGCCCCCATCCTGAAGGCGAGATTCTGATAACCATGTCATCCATCATAGTGGCAGTGAACCAAACACACAGGTCAGAAACCTCAAGTTGGTAGTGAATCCTCACCTACATGTAATGCATGGTGGACACACACACACCCAGAGGTAGAATGGTATTTTAGCCCACGAAGGATGCAGAAGAATGTTCATTTTTGTCAGCAATTAATGATGTATGGGACTCTGTAGTGTTGTGGGAGATAGGACTGTCAGGCAACCACTCCCACTGCCTCTCTCCCACACACACACACACACACACACACACACGGACAAACTGCACATTTGTGTACGCACAAACACAGTAAACAACCACACATGTGCACAGACACACACAGGACACTCTTTGGGCATCTTCTTTCAGAGCTCTCTCTCTCTCTCTCTCTCTCTCTCTCTTTATCTCGCTCTCGTATTTTTTTTCCTTGGGCTTTGCTGAGATAGTCTGCAGCTTCAACGTATCACCTCCTGACAGAAAAGACCTCAATTCCCCACCAGCACACACTAACAAGCGAGCGAGAATCCTCCTTACAGCATGTAGGTCAGCCCTGCCTTTCATGACTGTCGGTTAAAAGAAGAGGTTATTACCAGTAGATCCGTGCTCCGCTCTCCCACAGACGCTTTTGGTCTAAAACAGCATGCTTCTCCCACCTGAGTATGATGGTTTATGAAGAGCGCATGCTGCTATCAAGCTGCTATCAAGACTCTCAATGCAGCCAAAGAAGCCAAACTCTGACCGTCAAGGGCGTTAAAAAAAGAAACCCGAAACTGGCTAGCCTCTGTGATATCACAGTGCCATATCGTTTGCCTTTCCCTAATCAAGAGAAATCTCCATTGGTGCAATTACATTTTATACCCCTGCCAGTAAGAGTGGTACAGTCATCACCAAATGCCATATGGACATTAACATCAAGATAATGTTGTTGAGGATAATTTGTGAGTGATGAAATATTGCTGTAATGGAGGGACAAAAACTTAATTACACATTTGGGCTAATGCTGATGACTGTTTTATGAAGGGTGGATGTCAGACGGCTGGACAGTCAGCCACAGGCCATATCATGTTTGCAAACCTGGTCCTGTTATTGCAGTCCGAAATGACTAATTTGAGCTTGCAGATATTGTGAAAGGTTGAATTAAGCCATAACTGCAAATGCACTATCGTCTTGCCAACCTCTCTCTATCACAGCCCTTGTCTCACCGCTCCATGTGAGGGTAGCTCCTGTTATATCCTGTATTATATTACTGTACACCTCCCCAAGGGGAGATTATCTTAAAGCATTTTCCACATGGACGTTTTCTGCTATAGAGCCGAGGGCATAAAATGAACAAAAGGACTCACGCCAGGAAATATAACCATAATTTTAATTTGAAAGTGTCTGGCTTTTTAGAAGTTTCCTACGTGATAAAATACCTCAAAGATAATATTCAGAGAAGATTTTTTAAGCTTTCATTAGCTGGCGCTGACACTGTCAAGACTGTGACAAAGCTGCGAGAAGACTCACTAAATGAGAGGCATTTTATATGATGATGAACTGTCATTATCATTAGACCCTCCATACAGAGCTAAGTACCCATTTTTGGAAACGTTACAAATCTCTGAGCCGGTGTCAGACGATGTGTCAGTGTTAAAGCCAAGGAGGAGCAGTCGGTATGTACATGGCTGACACGAGAGGGAAGGGAGGCAGAGTAAACATTTGACAGGTTGAATGTACAATATTTGTCAGAGGTCACGATGCATGACGCTGCATACTTGTAGTGTTTGGTGATGGCAATCAATGACCACACATACACACACACACAATCCAAAATTAGTTATGCTTCATGGTCTGACATATATAATTCCTTTTCAAACCCAGTTAGGCGGCTCCAGCCATCCTAACAATCAGATTACATGTTCAACCTTTAATTTGACTGTCATTCACCTACTGACCTACACTTAAATGACAGCAACCTTGCATACAAGTTATGCAAAACCATTGTGAGAAGTGTGGCGTTCAGTGCATTGATAAACAACACTTCAATGTGGATATTAGGAGCCAGGGATCAAACCATACCTCTGGTGAACGACTGCAGGACCAGTATAGAGGTTGACCAATATTTCGCTATCTGCAACTTTGTTTGGGTTCTTTTGTTTATTTCTTACAGTATGTTATTTATAAGAGATGTGTGTGCGCCAAATTCACAATGTTTAAACTGTCAAATAGCCTGCCTACCTTATGCTAGTATCTTTTTCAAGTATTTCATGAACCCATTTGAGGGCTTGTTGCAAAAATTGTGTGTTTATGTATAAAATCCAGGAATATGATGTATTTTTTTTTATATCCCTATCAGCGCCTGCCACAAAAATCCAGTATCCCCGCGACTCCAATGTGTAGGATTTTCTATAGGCAGAAATGGAATACCATGTTCAGATCTACGTTTTCATTACTGAATCGTTGTGTTTTTGTTTCGTTGACCCTTTAATATCTACAGAGGGAGTCGATCCTCTTCCAAGGAATCTGCTGTGTTTCCACAGTAGCCCTGAACAGACAAACCAAACACTGACCACACTGACGAGCGGGCCTTTTTTTGGTTTGCATTTTTACTGGCCGCCATTGGTTCTCCTACACTTTTAGAAGGAGAGGGATATTATGTTGGTTGTAATCTGACCACAAAATGCCACTAAATCCTACACGCTAGTTCTTTAAACAGAAGTCAAGAGTGGTAGAAGTGAGAATGAGAAAAGTGAGTTTTTACTATAGAAAACAGTGTGATGATGTATTTACTGAACATATCACCCAGTGCATTGATGTGACTCACTGATATGTTTCTCAATGGAGGTTTATTGCATGGATGAAAAAGTTATATCAAGTTGACTATACAAGAAATGCTTGCTTTTAATGAGATTAGCTGAGAATGAGAGAACAGACTTTCAACAAACTTATTCTTTAAATAAATGCATACAAATAGAAAACAGATCAAAAGAAATAATTGCCCTAAATTTATGCCCTGAGCTAGGCTTTACTGCAGTCAGTTCCAGTGCAGACTTTTGTCCTTCCTGGAATTGGCTGGCCACTGTCATCCTCTCCTCTCTTTCTTTCTCCTTCTGCCAGATAGGGAAAAGGGTTGGAACAAGCCTGGAGCTGGAGTGATGATTGATGACACGCCTCCTCTGGTGCACACTTCCCTGCTGACGCACTGCTACACTTTTCAGCACTAATTGGGCAAACCTGCAAACTCCCCTCCCAGAGTATGTGAGGTCTGGGTCTTAGCAAACCACCCACTCATCGAAGTGTGTGAGCTATACAGTTCTGTTTAAGCACTGCCCACAAGCCCCATAACATGTCAGCAACACACAGTGGTCCTGTTTACTTTGTAGTGCACATTTGCCAGACACCAAGGTGGGCACCAGGAGCCATACATATTGACAGAAGATGAGGACCGACGAGTATCTCTTTGGAACAGTGAAAGTATTCATATCTACCTGCATTAAAAGGGGCATCTAAGCACGTAGATAATACATTATGACAGGGACTCCAAACAATGACAAAGCAATGCAATCCAGACAACAGCCACTTGATATTCCCCTGGACTGCGATGCGGGCCAAGGTGCTATCTGGGGCTTGCATTGTTTGTTTCTCCTGCCTTCATCGAGGGTGACTTACATAACCTATGATATGTGTATAATGCATTTATGAAGATGGATATTAACTGACACAATTTAGATTAAGTGCCTCGCTCAAGGACACATCAGCAGTATCCCCTGCGCCTGCGTATGCACTGACAACTTCAGGATCATTAATCCATTTAGGGCTCGGAGGGTTACAGCAGAGTAAACAGAAGGCCAGTGTCCTGTAGAACGGTTTGCTAAACAGCTGAGCATGTTCAGATCATGAATTCATCCACAATGTCCTGTAATGCAGGCGCAGGCAATTACTAAGCTTTGCAAACCATATGGCTGGGAAGACATCTAATAACAGTCTGCTGTATGTTCTCTGGGTTTCAATGAAGGACAAAGGTTCAGCTTACGGGTTGAGAAATTGTTGGTGTGCACTGAGGCATGACTGATCTGTGCAATTGGTGAGCACAAAGAGCATTATGTAAAAAAAACCTTCCTGAATAAATATACATGATGTGCCTCTAAATCTGATAACGACGTCGAAACAAGTCGAAAGGCCCATTACTGTCATTTCGCTCGCCACAAACTCAATCTCTTGCCTGCTTTATCAGCAAACCTTACAAAATGCTTCTTTTTTAATCCTTTCATATTCTCTTTTGCCTTTTTTCCCCCTTTTCGTTACTCTCCTCCTTTTATCTGCTGCTTTTATCCCTACCTAATTGTTCGAGGTTAAGTGTCTCTGGGCCCCCAGACTGTATAATTAGGACCTGTCACTTCCTCAGTGGCAGAGTAAACCAGGAGGGGATTCAGTGTCTCAAGTCCAGGAGAAAATCATAAGAATTTATATTGTGGAGGGGGGATGAGATGATATGGATGGAAGCCTTTTGTATTTACTTTGTAGCTGGCTTCCAAGTAGGTACTTCTGACGATGAACTCGGAACTTTTGGTAGCTGCCTTGCCTTAGACAGCCTTGCTAGTTGATTAGCTGTTTCTAAAACCATTTATGTAAGCTTACAGCGTGAATTATTCTTATTCTGTTTTTAATCTCTACAAAGGAATGCCTGCATGAATTATTCATGCAGCTGTGTACAGTATCCCCCCTATTATTAACTGTGAGATAAAAAATATATCTATCTTTGGAATAATTAAGCTGGCAAAGCAGCCCCTGAGTTGACACACAAGAAGAGCACATTGCGGGAAACGAAAAATCAATTCAGAGGCACTGGCAAGTGTCCATATGAAGTGCTCTGAACATTAACTCACAGTGAAGGTTTCCTTGCTTTAAGATGTGGCAAAGTGATATGTCTACTTCACCTATATCACTACTGTGAAAAGTACTAGAACTATACTGTATGAACAAAGAAAAGCACCAGGATATCATGATATATAAGCAAGACAGTTACAGTATTCAGTGCTAACATAGAGCATTTGTCAGTCAAAGCTGTTGAAAAAAATGCTCTCCAATTTTTTTTAGATTTTCGTAGAAGCTTTAATTTTCATGGCAGGCGGAAACCCCAATCTGACATGGCATAGAAATAAATCGTTCCTGCAGCCAACAAACATCCTGTCAACTCGAATTTTTCTTCAAGTGTCAGGGTTTAGGGCAAAATTAAACCTTATGGATTGCAAGAGGCTTGTATCAGTTATTGTGCTGCACCCCCCCCCCCCCCCCTTAGGTAAGTAAGAAAACTTAATTTGTATAGATCTTTTTAAAATGTCTGTTGCACCACATTGATTGCTATTTAAATAAAGCAATCTAAATCAGACGATATCGGACTCCTACAAAAAAACAAGGCTTCTCGTTGATATGTATTACCTGGGTAAGGTCTTAGCACTTCCCTTGAGTAGAGGAAATTGCTTCCTGGCTGAGTGTAATATCATGAGCACTTGTGTAACTGACATCTTACTCTCAACACATTGTGAAATAGTCTGAAACAAGAAAGGACAATCAAATTCTAAGACATGTAAGACTAACCATTTTGCAGGACTAAACAAGTTCTGTGCTTGAATGGTCTTTTTGGCAAAGGCAGGTGCATTTTGAATGTCAACACAATATTTCTCTCATATATGCTCTCCACCTCCCCTCTACTGTCAATCGCATAGAGAGGGAGACACTCTCTTTCAACTTGTAACCGCACTTACTGCGATGCCACCTCTCCTAGTTATACGCAATCTTGTAAGTGCACCTGGTTGTTGTGAAGTCGTTCGGTGCGCATTGGCCTCAACTGGATACGTAATTAACAAGCTTCCTCCACACGTGGCACATCTGCTGTTATGACAACAGAATCATTCTAAACACAAGGTGTGTTTATTTGGATGACTACAAAACTTATTGAGGAATATGCTACGTACGCAGCATATATAACTGATCGTGTTGAGAAGAGCTAGAGGCAGGCAGGCAATATTCCCCTGGCAACTTAGTTTTGGAGGGATACATGCCACGGGCGGGTAAATGTTTGTCCCGATGGTCGTGCTCTTGCAATAAATTATGCATGATAAAGCAAAACATTGTAGTAGCTGTAAAGTGATAAATCATGACGGTAGCAAACGTTAGTGCTAACCCGGCTATTTGTTTTGTGTCGCACTGAAGTAGCTCCCCCGACGTCACCGCTGTAGAAAATAGTTCCCCTCAGAAGCAACGTAGCATGCGCGTCGCCGCTCTTTATAAGTTTGGCGCAGTGACTGTGATTCGAGTGCAGCGATGACGACACCTCTAACTCATGAGCTGAGAGAAGTTGTACTTAAGTTGCGCATAATTTCTAAACGACTTCCTTCAATTAGGTTTCAGTATGATAATCAAGTGGCTTAATATGAGAACAGTTGTCACGTCACAAAACGTGTAAAAACATTAAATCCAGTGTAAATGTTATTATGGTACAGTCGCCACTGACAAGTCTATTACAGAGCCTGATAGTTAATTAATAAGTGTTTCCTTTGTCAAACTTTTGCACTGTTAAAGTTTTCAATTTGCAATGTTATGAAATTTAATTAATAATATCACATTTTATTTCTAAATAATACTTTGGCCTCTTTTCTAAGCATGTATTGGTATATAATACTGTTATCTCCATGAAAAGTACTAAAACAGATGTATATGCAACAAAAAGAAGCAGTTTATTATTTGGCCGGTAAAAAATTTACTTGGCCGGTAGATTCTTTCATCTACCGGTCCCCTTGGCAGGTGAGCCAAAAAGTTAGTTTACAGCCCTTGTTAGAGGAAAAGTCCTTTCTCTTGCACAGAAACGTCATCCTGAGGTTGAACCACGAAAATAAACTACCCTGATGTCATGCTGATATTTTAAGGCATACAGTCCTCCACTGATCAGTCGATGCTCTTATAAGTACAAGATCCCTTAGATGCTTTCTTTATGTGATCTATGAAACTACAACTAGTTATGAGTCTATCCCTGACTCTTCTACAGATTCTCTGCAGGTTGTATTCTTACCCATCATTGAACTTAATGCATTCATTACAAAGTTTTCAGCATACCTGTAATTTATTATTTACATGCAGAAAACTTGTCTCACTTGTTCTGTTGTAACAGTGATGCAAACTTGCTCAAATATGAACAAATCTCTGTGTGTGTTGTAAGCCTTGATATCACCTTGTGTCAGACTATCTTCAGTCACTTCAGGTCGGAAGCCTTGGTTTTGATCGTCATCAACACTTCTGATTCTTGAGCTTCTTTCTTACAATGATCCATACTTCACTGCCTGAAAATATATTTTCTCATAACAGGAATGCATATGATCCTCTTCTCCCTCAGTCCTTACAGCCAAGTCAAACACCGCTCCTCCTTCAAGGTGAATCATTTCATTCCAAAGAGAGAAATACCCAGCCAATAATTTGGAGTGGATTTCAGTAAGAATCATCGGCCTCCACAGCGACTGTAAACCTAATCATCTCTGAATGGCCACACCAGCCTGTCAGGGAGAATATGGCAGTTATCAGGTAGTTGTTTTACATGTCAACACATCTGATGGAAAAATTGGAAAACAAGCCAAAATTCATTTTGAAAGCTGTAATTTCCAGGAAGCTCAAATATTTCAAGAACCACCTCCCACCCCTGCATTTTTGTGGTACACTAGCATCAGCATTAACACAACATAATAAAGCATCTGGCTCAGATATTCCCCTAAGTAAGCCAGCACATGCCACCGGAGTCTTTCAGCACAACACCTGTTTCCACATGCAGCTCTACCTGTGATGGCAGATATGGAGCACACCAGCAAGAACTAACCTCAAGAACACTGCACTACAGATTATTCTATTTTTTTTCTATTGAACTTGTTGAATGGCCCTGAGGTGGCCACGAAAACAAAGATGACAGGATTATCCCTGCCATGCTTTGAAAAGACTACCCATTAGCAACTGCTCTGGCAAAAACGAGGGTGAATATTCTAAAATGCAAGTGACACTCGCACAGTGCAGAGTGGAAGCCAGAGGGGGCATTGTGTTGGAATCAAAGAAGGCGCCTGGATTGAGGTTTTTTCGGAAGAAAGACATGGCCCACACACTTGCACTGAAGACAACTAGCTGGTTTAGAGATTGCAAAATGTAATGTAGAAGCTGGAAACTGATTGCATGCCTCAGGGAAGTTCTATTGTGGCACCTTACTGTGCCTCTCAAAATACAGTAAGATGAAACAGTGTTGGTTAAATCCTGCAACTGGCATGCACATTTGAGAATGACAGAGGTATGGTAGCTACATACACTGTATTATCTACGAATATATTTCATTTGTAGCTCTAAGAGCTGGATGCTAATTAGCTCATAGCAGTAATCCCCCTTTTCATAAGGCTAGCTGCATGTAATAAATAGGAAAAAAGAGACCTTGACTGCACTACAGAGAACGTAGCTGAGGTTAATTCCATGTTGTTCTACAAAGCCTGCATGTAAGTTTAATGGAGTTAAAGAGGATAGTTAAAACATCTCCTGAGAAAAAATACAGTCCTTTTTCCTGATCCAAAAGCTTCTGAATTAGTGGCATAGTTGTTAATGCTGCCAAGCACATACTCTGTGGGTTTGACACACCATTATTAGAGTAATGTAGTTCATTCTGCTACTAAGAAACTGGGCTACAGCCTCGAATTACTGATTGGATATCTGTGCAGTTATTTTTAGGGCTGAATTTAACAATAACTTACATGGCGATTTTCATGATCATTATTCTGCTAATTATTTTCTCGATGAATTATGTCAACTTACAAAAAAAGTGTGAAAAATGCAAATATCAATTTCTAAAGATGGCAAGCAGTTCAATCCCCAAAGATGTTCATTCAATGGAGAAAAGCAGCAAATGATTACAATGGAAGAGTGGAAGCAATTGAATGGTTGGCAATTTCCCTTGAAGAATGATGAAAAGGATTAATAGATTATCCCAATAGTTGCAGATTAACTAATATAATCAATCAATTACATTTCTGTTGATCCATTAATGGATTAATCCACTAATCATTTCAGCACTTGACATTTTAGCTCACAAAACCATGTATCTTACAAAGTGTTCATCAAACATAATCCGGCCATAAATGAGGATGTAGGTCACAACAACTCTTTCAGAATACATAACTCAGCACAGTCGAAAAAAAATATTTTTTAAACCCCATCATCTTTTAAACGTAAAATAAACCCCATCATCTTTTTAACTTAAAATAAACCCCATCATCTTTTAAACGTAAAATAAACCCCAACATCTTTTAAATGTAAAATAAACCCCATCATCTTGGACTGTAAATGAAAATGAGAAGGAAAAACCAGACCAAAAAAGTTGCAAATCAGAGTTAATGCGCAAAATGTTTGATAGAAACAGATTTGCCATATAAATTCTGACATAGCGAACATTCAACTCACATGACTGATCAGCTGTTTACGCTCTCTGCTGCCTGCATTGCACTTCTTCGTCATTTCCTGACAGCTTGCAACATGGCCAATGCTAGCTGACATGCAAGAACAATTACAACTCACCCTATCGGTTGTAATTCCTGAAGACCTCTCTCCATTTAGTCTCCTGGTTTGTTTTCTACTATCTTCTATTCACTCCCACATCAAAGCGTGACATTGCCTACATCGCGTCATCCTCTGATGAAATTATACTTTCCATAGACTAGTTCATTCGCTGATGATAGTTTATGGAAGCGCGCCAAATTCGCATTTAGATTTTTCAAATTTTTTTGCAGACTTTGAAAAGCTCGCTTAAAATCCGCTTGACATTTTATGGAAACATGGCTAGTGAGGAAAACGTTTAAATGATATATGTTTATTAACATTTACTAGCATTTATTAAGCCATGGGTAGAGGAAAAGTCAGCTAGCCTTTAGGCACATTTATGCAAGGTAAAATGCCTTATGTTTAAGCTAAAAAACAATTGTTTCCTTGACGGTTATTATTGAGCTGAATTTTAAACTTTTGTCAAATGTTCTTGTTATCAAGTCATGTTTTATGTGTCATAGTGAAGTCAATTTGAAGTAAAGTGCCAATTATTTAAAATTATTTATGTGCTTTTTTCATGGCCAAGAGAGTAAAGGGGTGGACGCTGCTTCTGTAACTGGCTGTTAAATGGCAACTCCGCTATCAAATCATATTGTGATTCTTTGTGATAATAGCAAATATGTTGTTGTCAAAATAATTAACATAACATCTTATGATGACACTGGTGACAATATCTATATGTTACATTAATAAATATGCTATATAACAATGGAGTTAGGGGACCTTCTCAGTACCAACCTTTGTGACTGATGAAAGTGTTCTGTGTTCTCATCATAAGTCAAGCACTGAGGGGACTATTTTAAATTACACTTGAGCAACACCAGATTTTGTTCTGTTTTAATTGGATCACTCTACAGTAACAAACTGGTTGTGCCATCTGTGCAAAGAGTTAATATACTGTCATGAATTTGCAATTAGGCAGCAAGTATCCAGTAGGAGCATTTGTCATGGCTGCCTTTCATCAACCACAAAATTAATTGAAAAGCTTTTCAGTAAAATATGCATCAGCATTTCATAGGTACTGCAGCATTATTTAGAATATAAGGCGTACACTTCCTGTGCATTAAGTAATATTAATGCATCAGTCTTACAAATTAGACTTTTATTAATCTCTGTGCTGGATGTTACCTTAACTCCTGACCCCACTGCAAACAAAAGGTAGCATTATTCTGAGTGATATTGATTTGCTCCACTGCTTCTTTCTCCATTTACTAATAATTACCAATGCAGACTCTCCAATTACTTGGCTCCAACAAACATTTACAGCCGTCTGAAATCCACACACTCATTATGCAGATGACAGAAAGAGAGAGAGAAAAAAAACAAAACCCAAAACCTGCTCAGAGCAACTCCAATTAAAATTCTTTCGCCATGCCAACATAGAGCCAAATGAATTATGACGATACGTATCTCCTTTAGCTGCTGGAGTTTCCAATAAATTGTGAGAGACCAGCCATCATGAACATATGAGTGAGCTAACTGAAGTGCTAAAACAGAGATTACAGTCAATATGTCTTTCTTCATTTGGAAAATTTCATTGAGTGATGGTTGAAAACACTGACAAGGTTATTATGAACATTCCTCAGAAAAATCCGAGTAGTGAAGAATGTAAAACATTAGGTAACAGTGTATTTTAATCAGAGGAACTATGGCATCCAGAAAAGGAGCGTATATTGTTCTAGTCTTCAAGGCAAGAATTAGGCTCCAAACTCTGGAAACATGATTCCTCAGAACAAAACACATGTTTCTAGGCTAATGTTGAATGTCAATAAAGGTTCAATACAACATTCTCTGCCATTAGTTGTGGCACTAGAGCATCAGAATAAGACGAATGGGCCCATGGGCATCACCTCCCCCCTAACCAGAAACAAGATTCTCATAAAAAAAACTTCAGTTCAAATAATATATGAACAAGAAATACCATCCTTAAGGGATTCAACAATAGAAAACAAAAGATTCAGCTTATTACAAAGTTTCTTAAATCTTCCCCAAGTAAACCCTCTTCCCAAACAAATCAATAAAGGATTTCTGGCAATGCTATCAGTTCTGTTCAGTTCTGTTCTTCCCCCATGAGTAAACCCTCTGCTTAAACAAATCAAAGGATCTCTGAAAAAGAGATTAAACCCAACATCTCCAACTAGTGTTGTCACGATACCAAAACTATGACTTCGGTACAATACCTGCTTAAAATATCTCGATACCGATACTGAAACAATACCACGACGGAAAACTAAAACATCATCAAAAGTAATGGAATACATTTTAGACGACAGAATGTGGATCTTAAAATGATTTATTTCTTTTTCTTTTATTTTTTTTTTTGTAAAAGCTGCTGAGCTTTATAGCTTCTGTATCTGTATCCAAGAAGACAAGTGTCTTCTTGTTTTGTTCATTTGTCTTGTTTGCTCTCAGAGATTATTATTTTCATTAAAAGCTCAGTGCCAGTAGTAGGAAAAAATTAACAGCACATCAACCACAATTTTATTCAGCATAAAAATAATGAACATAAATGACATTAACTGTAAGTCTGGCAATTCATAAAATATGACAATACTTTATTCGTCCCACAAAGGGGAAATTTGCAATTTGCATTTCATGTTGATAAAATTCAAACCCTGGATTATTAGCCTGCAAACTACATTAGAGCACTAAAGTACAACACAAATGACCCAGACCTGGTGGAGGTCTGTGCTCTAATCAGACCATTTTCTGATAATATAAATTACAACATATATTATAAATTGACTATGATTATATTACTAGTACTGATTGACTTAAAATAGATAATTTAAGTGGTGTTGTTGATCAGCATACTTGTGAACACCAGCGCATGTTATGGTAAAGGTCATGTTACCAGTGTGAACGTTGCGTTTGCATACAGAGATGTGTGGAACCACATCGGACTGTTAAAAAGTGAGCTTTACCCCTGACTGCCTCGTGCAACTCTGATGGTGAAAATAGTGGATATTTAACATTATCTATCACTAACCTGCAGCTCTTTGAACTCTTTGAACAAGTCTGCATGTCTGTCAGCTGAGAGCGGCATGAGTGCTCCTGCCGACCATCCTAGGCTTGTTGAAAAAGCAGACGCACAGAGCGAAATATGGAAATATTCGCTTACGTTGCCGACTGTAAGGGCCAGCCCACGGACACCACAAAGCCCGTTTGTAAATGATGCTTTATATCCGTAATGACCAACGGAGCCAACATGTCTGTCTCGCTCTGCTCTGTGACTGTCTGTCACTGTGAAATCTTGCTAGTTGATCATCTTGTAAATACAGGATAAGTGTCTGGAAGTGCAGCCACAGGATACAAATAAGCTAGCTGTGGGGTCTTTCAAGTCTTTCAAGGGGTGGGGGTGGGGTTCACAGCTTCACTCGTGAGCACTAACATGTACACGCACCAAGGCCATCCACCCAAAACAAAGAACAGAGCAGCTCGGAATACACCACACACTTCGTTCTCTGCCAGGAAACCAGTATTCCACTACATATTAATGATCAAAATCTCATATAGAACATTTTAAAGACAAGAAAATATGTTCTACAAGAGCTGAAATCCCTCTTGATTGTTTTAGTTCACTGAAGGGCATCGCTAAGATAACTGTGTTACCACTTCTGATTTGTAATTCCTACGGGATCAAAGGAATGTTTACCTGTAGTCCCTCCAGCCTCAAACCATGCTCAAACATACAGATCTTGCATTGAAGATAATGACATCAACCACTCCATCCTAAGGGAGTATCTCCCATGATGATGATTCAGTCTCCCTTAAGCAACTGACTCTCATTGGAAATAGGTTTAAAACATTCAGCAACAGATATTGGTTAGTTAAACATGTCACTGCAGAAGAGGTTCATCTTAAAAGGCTTCTGCCAAATGGTGATTGAATCATGTATTGATAATTGAAGGGATGATTGATGATTGGTATTTTTCTATGCCAACATTGAGGCAATTTTAAAGGTCCCACATTATGAAAAACACATTCTCTGGTCTCTACATATAAACTGGTCCTCCCTGAGCCTGCCAACTCCCAGAATGAGGAAAGCAAATGATTACTGCATGAGTCATTTTCATAGGCAGGCCTCCTCTGCACGATGATAGGAGATATCCGAGAGGGGGGCGTTCATTGTGAGGTGAAGTTCGATGTGTCCAGCGGTAAGCTAGCAGTGTTTCGCAATGTCGTTGCTCAGAGTTAGACACGCACTCTGTTGTTGGTAGTAAAAATCAACATAAGTGCCTATATTCTGTCCCAGCTACAGAACAACAGAAGAGACAGTGGTTGCGTTTCATTTTTAATGACAACGTGCCAGCTGCGGTTCATGTTAGCTTGTATGTGTGTGCTAACCACTTCACATCAGACTGCTTCAGTAACAAGGGTCAGTACAAAACTGGCTTTGCCTCGACACTGACCCTCGTAAAAGGATCAGTCCCAACTATACGGGACCCAGCAACTGCACCCGAGCCACAGGTAAGTGTCGCCACGATTTGATAGTATAGTTGCCTAGTTGTCACAGTAAAAAGTCTGGAAACATGTGCAGATTGGAGACAGAGATGATGCGAACAGTGTCCAAGAGTTTGGAGACTGTGTTGGAGACAAACATCTCTTTCGCTAGCTGTTAGCCATTAGCTACATGGTAGTAACTGTAACAACACATAGTAAGAAAACTAACCTTATTCAGACACACTAACCATTCCAAACGTCCGGCTGCAGCCACAGAGTCTATATTTCTTCAGGAGCCTCTCCTTCTGGGTCCGGTTCTGGTACAAACTGCTATGGTTGAATGACAGCATCCAAGCGAGCCATAGCATTACATCCACCGTAAACATTAGCGCTAGCGTAAGAGGCATCCTCTCCATGAGAGAGGTGTGTAGCAGGCAAAGCAGGCGTTGACAAATGGAGCTCATTAGCATTTAAAGGTGCAGGCACAGAAACAGCCTGCTCTCAGTAGAGCGCAGTAGAGAGACAGCTGAGATTCAGGACCACGGATGGGTTTGGGGCAATGCATTTCGAATACAGTGTTGTTGGACCTCTGACAGCTGTGTGAAATTAATGAAAAACTGTATATAATATGGGACCTTTAACTCAATAACTACCTGAACTAAGATGCTATAATGTCTATAATCCAGGGTTCTCCCCCAGAAATTTTTAGTGTTGCGGTGCATGGTCTGTCCCGGGGGGGCGGACACGGACAGACGGACGGACAGACAGACGGTCATCAACTCCGTCAGCTGGGGGACAGACGGACGCTCATCGACTCCGTCAGCCGGGAGCTCCTAGCCGTCAACCGGACAAGCAAAATTAAAATCCTTTATTACAAATAGGGTTTGACAAAATCATTTCAAACCGGTTTGATATTTAGCCAAATGCCAAACCAGACCAGTGATACCAAACTTTACCATTACATGACGTACGTGACTCAACCGTACTACAGACGAACATAATATAAGCCCATGAACGAGAGAGTAGCGGCACCACAGTCCATCAGGACAACTGTGACACATTGTGTTTTTGTTACTCATTTAAATTAATTAAATTTAAACATTAAATAATAAGACTTTGGCCTAATGCAATTTCCGAAAAGAGGCAAAAGTTACATTTCAAGTTAATATGGGATTCTTGCAAGTCATTGGTCTGTCAACAACACGTTCCAGCAAATGTTTCACAATTAAAGCCTTGTTAAAAAAATTTAGAGTAAGGATTCCTGTCTACTAAAACTTTAAAATGGACACAAGAACTGTTTTCTTTAACAAGATAGATATTGATATGGATGGATATGATTTTGATTGTGACATTAAATGAGAATTGATGCTGATGTTGACACACATATTTAATATCCCTTAATACAAGATGTGATGTTTTTCTTTTCACTGGCGTTCCGTGATGTAACTCCCCTGACATTTGGGGCGAATAACCACAATTGGACGATATCAAAATAGAAACGATCACCCAACCTGACTTGGACTGAAGAGAGCTGAGTTCAAGGATATATGATTATGCCTCCTGCAGAGATTTCTGAGCTGGAAAATTTTCGTTTCCCAGAAGCTTACTAAAGGTTGAGGTGTTTTCTATGCTCAGCATACCAAGCAAAGAGTACCAACCCTCCGCCTGCACTCTTTGTTTCAAAGCCTCACCATCACTCAAGCTTCAAACTCTTAGTGTCAGCGAGTTTTGTCTATAACCTGCTGACATGAGAGGCATAAACAGACTTGCTGATACATAACTAGGCTCAACTGAGGAGGCTCAGATGAGATTATGCAATGTTGTCAGAGTAGCACAACTAATTATCATGAAACACAAGGAGATGCTAACTGATTGATTAAGGATTTTAATTGAAGGGGCTCTGAGGAATCGTTTCAGCTCTCTGCGATGAAAGACTGGAAGTGTCTGCATATTATTTGGAGCAGAAAAGACTGTACACTGTTCATCAAAAGAGCTGTTAAAAAGAAATTTACTCTGGAACAGCTTAATCTTCTACAAAAAGACTATTCTGTACGTAACTATAAAAAAATGCACAGAAACGTTGTTGTTTCTGATGCAGCTGATTGAATTCACTTTAAGCATACTGTAAAATCTCCCAAAGCTTGATTAGAACTATTCACACTCACATAATGAATACACATGCAAAGTCTAGCAAGTGAACAAATCACAGTCCCATGCTTAGTTGAAACTGTAGAATCTCTCCCATAGAAAGTTTTATACAAAAAAAAAAAAAAAAAAAGAGTCTGCCAACATGGTGGACATATTCCTCAAAAAAAAAAAGTTTCACTTTAAAACTGTCCAACAGTAAACCTGTTATTGCCTCTCTAGTCACTCTCTGTCAAGTTTAATTTTGAGGCTTATAGCTTTCTCACAACAGAAAAACCCTCCTCTGAGATTTTTCTTGTAGAATTATGGCAATTATGTGAATGCTCACAGCTGGCAATGGGTAAAAGCTCCATTTTCCACCCCAAATCATTTTCCATATCCCCTGTAATTGTAGTGATTATAAGAATATTAGAAAGATGCTTTAAAACCTAACATAGCATCTATTTCCCTCGAAAGATTTACCTTGAGAAAGCATTTCCATTTGGGCTTTAATTCACCAGGGCACTCAATCACTTTAGTGCTAATTGAAATATATTAGGAATAGAAACGCTTAATTTCTAGACAGCACAATGGATTGACTTGCCTGACAAATTATGACTATAACTTATTGGAAATGGTTTACAGTGTCCAAATGCACCTTTTAATGTATGTTAGCCCCACTACAGAGTTATAACATGAGGCTATCAATCATGGCGTGCAACTAAAAAGCTCTGGCAGAGTCCTAGAGGATCTGCTTCTGTCAGTGGGCCATCACGATAACAGTAGCTATAATATTTTGTTAATTCCACAACAGGAGAGACTTGCACTTCTCCGCAATTAGGTGGAAAAAATATCAGCATGTCATGCATCCTTAATCTATTTGTTTCCCTTACAACACTAGTTTGGATTGGACTTTTTAAAAGTGATAAGTAAGCTTGATGACAATGCAATATCTAAATGGCTAACCGAGGCTAAATTTTAAATCCATAAAGAGCATCTGATTAGTGTCCTTCCACACTGATTGAATATAAAGAACTTGACATAGAAAGGTGTCAGAGGAACAGTGAGATAATTTTGCATCACTGGGTGATGAATAAGTAACACTTTCAGGTGATGGTTAATTGTAAAAAGCCTTGACATTATAATTTGATACAGGGTTGTTTTGGATAGCACTCAACAGCATTGCAACTTTATGAGATCGCATCTAAAAGAGATTATGCTGATTTCAGCAACTAGCTAAATGACAATTTAAAGCATATTATGACAGGCTTTGAGTTTCAAGTGGATGCTGTGAGGAGGGTAACTGGAGGTCTTAAAGGAGACACCTGCATTGAAAGCCTTCTTAGACACTGATTAAGCATTTCACCATGTTGTACTTGAGTAGAACTGTTACAAATGGATGCCAGAGTAAAGAATCCTATACTTTAGTATAACCAGTATCTTTTGGTGAACAAGAGACAGACTCCAAGACTCGCAATAAGCAGCTTTCTAATGTCTGCTCCTAAACAAAAGCCCCTCCCCCACACCCATTGTTTTGCATCATGATAGCGTCGAGTCGCTCGTCAAAAAATGAGGTCAAATGACTTTCATAACACTTGATCCCTGAGATGTGGAGACCATGGTGAGCATAAGGAGAGCAACATTGTGCTGACAGCAACACTGATCGCATTAAACGTGTGGTGCAGCAAACAGGCCAGAGGATTATGCCGTTTAATTAACAGTGACAGACTCAGGTGTGCCCACAGATGTGTCATAAGAGGTAAACCAGGTTTTCCCTCCAAATAAGCGCATGAAACTGCAGACATGTGGCAGCTGACTGATGCGTTCATGTCCCACTGTATCTGCTAAGTCTCCAACCAAGCTGCTGGGATGATGCTTATGCTTTTTAACAGAACTGACTGTGGCCTAATTAAAAAAGTGATGAAATGCAGAAAATGGAGAGAGTGCTTCTCAGCCATGATAAGGGTCTGCATTAAGCACACAGTCAACAATTCCTCCTTTAAATTGTGTCCTGTGGAGTTTCAGAAGTCGCTTAATATTCCTCTGTCCAATCTTCCCGGCATGTCCACTGGTGTGGGGACACCTAGCAATTTAAACTAGATGTTGTCTCTGGCACGAGTGCTTATAGTAAATGTCAAGACCTTTCAGAGCCATAATAATGACACAGTTGAGGAAAATGATACATCGTCTTTTTGGCAAGGATGAGGCGAGAAAACACAGCTCCAGTGTCAGGCGTGTACGCACAGAAAAGATTTTCATCAACGGGTATGTTGACACGAGGCAATGATTTTAGATTTATAGGAATACCAGACTTTCAAACTGGTGACAGGTCAATTTTGCACCATTATAGAGAGTAAGGCCTGTGGTGCAGGCCCTATTTCGTGGCTGAGGGCCAGCTGTCAAACTAAATAACAAAAAAATAAGTGTGGTTCATTGTCTTATTCTTGGTGTGTACAGCCTCAGTCTGATTTATTCGTTTGGCTCTTTTTTTGTGCCTTTGTAAAATGTACAATGTAGTTTTTAAAGCATGATCATTGTACCTTTTGTCTCGCTCTCGCAAAATCATATATATTTTACTGGTAAAATTGAAATACAGCTGTTGGATAAAGCATAGAGCAGCTAAACAGAGAGACAGAAATACTTTGAGAACAGTCCTGCAAATTGTAACTGTATGGTAGCAGCCTGTGCTTAAGATTTCAGTCTGCTTGGACTACATTTACAGACAGTCACTATTTTGCTGATTACAGCTGCTTATCCGTGTGGAAGAGGCTGCCACTGATACCGTGTGTGTCCTGACAGCATGGGAACTGTCTTTTCATCTGGCTGTCCCCCTCAAATTCATAGCCAGATGAATCATTTGCCGGGAAGAGTCAAGGTTTATTCAACTGAATCCAAATGACACGAAACCTGAAAAAGGATGGGGAAGAAAGGGATGGGTGGCTTCTCTAAACAATATGTTCCCCATGGAAGATCATAGACTGCCAGTATGTGAAAAAAAAAAAATGCAGCATATGTGCATAACTTGAATGCATTCATGTAAGACACTGTAGCGGCAGCAGCTCCCCTCAAACACAGGGGCCTTTGTTAGAAGCTGAAAATGGCTGCGCTTTTGGGTAATCAGAAAAGATTAAAAGGGTGATGATACACATGTGGACCATTCCTCATCTTCAAGAGGCTCAAATCATTTAATTGATGTGGGCCCACTGTCCAATGTGAAACAGGGCAGCGTTAATGCAGCGCTAAGAATTGAAGAGGTGGGGGAAATGAACACGTGACAGCAGACCCACCTCTCGGGAGCTACTCCATAATCCAGAGGCAGTGACTAATTGTGTGCTTCTGGGTTTGTCAGTATTTGAGAATGCTCACATTTTTTAGTCCAGCAATCAGCTTTGGGGCACGGGAAAATTGCCCTATAATAGTCTCGGGGTCTTCAAGATAGAAAGACTGAACAAACAGGCACTGTTTTCGGCGCCGAGTTCTTAAAAGAAATAGTTCATGCTTTGATGCCTTGCTCTCAAGTTGGTGAAAAGAAAAGAAAAGAAAAAAAAAGAGGAAAAAAGACAGAGCCACGGCAAATGACAGAGCAGGCCTTCATCATCGCTTCTGGGTGACAAATACAATTTTGCAATGAGATGCAATCCAGAGAGGCGAGTGGAGTGGTTCAAGAGGTTCACAATCTCTATTAGGTCAACAGGTGCGAGCACAGCAAAGAGATAACTTGACAGTGGCGGCATTTACATGAGTGAAAAAAAATAGAAAAGGCCTGATGAATGGTTTCAGCAAGTGCTGATAAGCCTAATTATTAGCCATAAGAACCTGGCAGTGAAAGCATCTTGAAAAATGTTTATCCTATCCATTTCCTAGATTTCTAGATGGCATTTACTGAGGCGATGACCCGCTTGTGGAGAGTGTCGCCTTATTCTGGGGGTGGCAGGCGACTTGTTTATTGAGCTGATTCATAGCACGGGGATAATCTCTGGTCCAATAAACAATCAGGATTCAGGCAAAGCTGCTGCCACCGATCACAGCCAACCCAGATTGACACCAGGGAATTAGACGCCCTCTCCGAAGAGACAGTCGAGGGTGTAAGTCTCTTTGACGGGACGGCCCTTGGGCATGGAGGGAAGATAGTAAAAATAGTAAGTGCCCCCTTAGCTGTTGCCAAGGTAATTCTCATCCTCCATAGAAAGACACTCATCTCCATATGAGAAACAGCTCAGCTCTCCGGCAATCGAGGATGAGACGACAACTAAAAAGCCAACCCGAGTGGGAACTTTTCGACTGTCAGCTGCTCTGTATGCAGGTCCACACTTAGCATCTCTCAGAGTCAACATCCAGAGGATTCATATTGAAATGGAGCAGGTCTGCCCCCTCAGCCCCCTTTTTCCTCAGAGCCATCAAAGCGGATATTTGATATTGGTAGAACAAGATGTTATCGCAGCCCTCCAAAAAAGATCCGGCATGTTTTCCCTTTTTTTTTTTTTTTTTTTTGTCTTTCGTGCAAAGAGTTTGCGTGAAGAAACGAAATAGTCTACACAGAGATTTTTAATCACAGCCTAGGGGGTAAAAGTGCAAGAGCTGAGCAGGATGTTGAAACTTGTGCATTAGAATGATCTCCTTGAAGCACTATTATTCGCCTTTTTTAATTCATTTTTTTATGTTTGCTGAAATTAAAAAAAAAAAACTTCAAACCACACCCATGGCAGTTCATTCAGTCACTTAATGGGCAGCTACCTGTGCACCGTAGCGTACGTGACGGAGGGAGGATGGAGGGAGATGGCGCGTCACTGCTCATCAACTCGATTCTGAATAACAGCGACCACAACTACTCACTTCAGCCTTGTTTTTTGTTTTTTTCCGAAACTGCGACATCACACTGTACCGCTACATCTGCCCTAAACTGGCAAAACCAGCACTGATAATAACACGTCCACAGCGATATTTGCCTCCTCTCCTGACGCCCCCTTTAACTTGAAAGCACCGTGCGATCATGTCACATAAGCGACAGGCGACGACGGGCTGATTTGGTTAAAAACTCGGGGCGATATCGTCCCAACCGAGGAGCAGGTATGCAGTCAAAACACGGCACAGAAACCGAGACATCATCCCGGTGTCCACAAAGGGGGGAAAAGTATCTCGGAAACTTTGCTTGTGGCTTGTACACTTGTCGCAAGAGAAGCAGACCCCCTGCGTAGCGGCTCCGGCCGCCCCCCTCCTGTCAGGCGACATAACAAGGACGGGATGGAGGGAAAATGGCCTATTGTGTATTTATCGCAGGCGCTGCGTGATAACGTGTTAAAAGTAGTTCACAAACATGTTTTAAAACGATGGAAGTGGCGTTGAGAGAGTGTGTGTGCGGCGAGGAGATGAGAACTCCGACAGAGAGTGAGGGAGAAAGTGAAGTTGTGTTAGCTTGTTGTGTTGTTGTGTTGTGTTGTTCTTTTTACCTCAGTATCGCCGTGTCGCCCTGTCTGCTGACCACACTCTCCACCGAGGAATAGTCCACAGTTTGACCGGCGGGCAAACAGGACGGCAGGAAGCAGCACAGGCTGAGAATTATCGCAGTAAGCCACTGACCAGAGACACAAGCATCCTGCACCGCGATCATTATGTCCATCACAGCTGTGTGTTGTTGCCGCTTTTTACCCAAGTCTTCTTGTTGGCCCCCCCCAAAAAAACACAAGCAGCGTGGCTTACAAAAAAAACACAGTAAAAGCCTTTGACGAACGACGCTTTATCTCCACACTTTTCCTCCTCGGAGCCCCGCACAGAAATGGTCCGTCGTATAGTTTCCCAGGTTTGTTTTGCTGGATGTAGAGTGCGGGGACGTGTACTCTCCAGTGGCTTGCACACCATCTAGTGAGGAAATGCGATGTAAAATGGGAGCAGACCTAGAAGCAGACAACCCCCAGGCTCTGATCCTGTTGCCATGCGGCCGTTTCCCGGGCAACCCGTTCCCAGTGGCTCGTGATGGAGCAGTGAAACCGGTAGGTATTGATTATATATTGGTACAGCCCGGGATCAATTAAGGATATCGACTGGAGAACCCCCCCCTTTTTATTGCCCACAAGGAACAGTCTGAGCGTTTGGAAATGGAGCATACTGATAGTGACGCAGGTGTTTCCCCCAGGAAAACTCTGGGAAAGATTTTAGAGTGATACTGTAACAACCATATTTAAAGTGGCGTCATTATATTTAATCATTTATGATGGATGATGATTATACATGTGTAATTTGACATACGATAAAAACATTTTTTTTAAATCCTAGGGCTGCCCCCAAATAGTCGACCAAGCACTGGTCTACCAAAAACTCATTAGCCAACCAAAATTTCATTGGTCGATTAGTCGCAGGAAAAAAAAACAAAAAACAGTGTCTTGTCAAAATTAAGTCAAAATCTATGTGACTGGCGGCTGGCCTGTGTATAAAAGGCTGGAGGTCTTTTAATTTGAAGGGCCAGATACAGGAAGTCGTGACACTCACTCACTGTCAGTGTTTTTTTGTTTTTTTTTAACAAGGCAGGTCCCTTCAACATTGCGGTTAGACAGTGAACAATTAATAGCCATGTCGGGAAAGACGTCTAAAATAATGGATCATTTTGAAAAGAAGAAGGATGACCCCAAGAAGGTGACATGCAAACTTTGCAAGAAAACTTTGCCTATCACTCCTCCACGATGAACATGATGTACCACCTTAAACATGTAAGTAGCCTAGCTGTCTGGCCCGAACGTTTGAAAGCAGAGATGAATACATGAATGGTTTTAAGGCTCATAATTTTATGTTATTCAGTCACTGTGGCTAGTATACTTATATATTTATAAAAACATATATATATATATATATATATATATATATATATATATATATATACATATATATGCGTCGCTTAGTTGACTAATCGCTCTAAATGACGACCACTGGTCGACCAAGAAAATCCTTGGTCGGGGGCAGCCCTAAAAAATCCACAACATTTGATTAAAGCAACATTATATAACTATTTAAGCTTAAAGGACCTATTTGTAAAAAAAAGTTGATTTTTGGGGCTCATTCCCAACTCATTAAATAATGAAGCTGTGGGTTTCCCAAAACATCAGTGAGTTTTTTCTTCTTTATTTTTTACAAATAGTACCTTTAAAATAACAGCTGAAAAAAAGCCAAAGTCATGACCCGTCCAATGGACCCCATCGGGACCTTTTTTCTGAAAAACTCTGTATGTGAGTGAATGGAGAGCACAAATTGTTGTTTTTAGGCTGCTCAGTGAACCACATCATCTCTTTTATCACAAACTGCAACTTTACTGACTTGTAAAATTATCTTTTAAGTTAACAAACATTTGTGTGATTCATGGCACCATTCAAACGATTGGAAGAATTATTTGTCTCTCTTCATTCACCACCTTACAATGTTTTCCAGAAATAGGTCCCAAGGGCCAAACTGGAAGGGGCATGACTTCGGCTTTGTATACTGACCAGTAATAGAGACAATTGTAGCCAAGTGCAAAAATGTGATAAAACATTTTTGTAAAACCCAATCATATTTTTTAGTTTTCTCTCTGATGTCCTTAACGGTGCACTATGTAAAAATTGTTGAATTTATTCGCCAAGCAAATTAGGGGCAGCATATCACCAGAGTAATTGCTAACTACTGCTAACTGCAGCCACCGTTAGCTAGTTAGCTCAGTTAGCCTTGCAGTTAGCCTTGCAGTTACTGGTCCGGACAAGGCCTCCAGGAAGTGGGCCAATCTTTGAAACCGACTTTCATGGTGGTCAAACAGTGTAATTTCAACATCACGTGATGTAATGAATTACAAGCACTGGCTATAAAACTGTGGATAATTTTTGGATCGTCACATGGCTTTTGGTGTGAAATGAGTCGTTTGACTGTCATAACTTAAGCCACTTGCTCCAGTAAAATTAGGAGTTAGCCGGCTTGGTTGGTGGAAATCTGTAGTGCTCATGCTCTATGGGGCCCACAACATGGAAGTTGTTTTTATAGTAATTTAATAGCCAGGAAGTCGAGGCATTTTAGCTTCATGCGCCACTGAGTAGCTTTCATAGGGATGAACGGATCTCCGCCTCCAACACTGTGTCCAGATTTTAATATAACATCCTTGGTCCCAACATGGATCTCAGAGTGGCCAAAAATCGAAAAATTGTATTGAGCATTTTACAGTCTCTTTCCAGACGTTAGCTTATTTTGGACGGTGTGCATCAGACAATATAGGAAGCTTAAAAGGGGAAAAGAAAGAATTAGCCTGCATCTGAGACTGGCTTTTAGTTGCTACTGAGACTGTTTAATGAGGCTCTGTGGAATTTCTGTGTTGTGGTAGAAGCCGTTCATTTGTTGTGTTAACAGACTCCATTTCTAAACTAACATGAGCTACGGTTGCACTCTGTTAGCCAAGCGAAGAGGGGTACTGAGACGAGGCACTTGAGAACGTGGATCAAGTCACATACTTGGAAAATCCAACCAGAGTCCTTCGCAAAGAAATCCACAGTCCAGCACCATTTAACAACTTAAACAAATAGTCCACATAAGTTACTCATACATGTAATTTACCACAAACTGTTATATAGGGCCCCTTTAAAGGTCTCATTTGTGCCAAGTTTTTGATCATAAGTAATGTAATCACAGAATATACATGTGCAGTTTACCATATTGGTCAATAAGTGAAGTGCTCAAAGACAGTGGGGGGGATGACACCACTTCTCGCGTGATGCTGCTTTGAAATGACGTCATAAGTCCCTTTTGGGAAATCTTTGGAATATTACAGTGATATTTCATTAAGCCAGGACACAAGCATGTGACAGCTCACACACACACTCACACACACACACACTCACACAGACGAGGGGGGGCTTACAGAGTTTGTTTTAGAGCAGTAGCCCTCTTCTTTGTGCTACTCTAAGCCTTTTGACTAAGCCTACATAAAACTTAACAGACTGCACAGCTGTAACCATGGAAATGACATACATTACTCTGAGGTGACATGTTGGCACGCTGCCCCTGGATTGTTGCAGGTGACACATGATGTATCATGAACATAATAGTCGCAAACATTCCAAAGAATAGCCACAGAATACACTAAATCGACCTTGTGACAGTATTTTAAGGAGCCTGTGCTTAAAATTGCCTCACTTCAAGATTTTACCGTGGAGATATTCTAACTTGCGACTAGTATGGAGGTGCAGCACTCAAGTTACAGCTGTGTTGCAAGATATCCCTATTGCTATTTTTTCTTTTTCATGGTGTTGTTTCATTGTTTTTATGTGCTGTTTTATTGCGGATTTTATTTTGCCGTTTTCAACCTATATAAAAGGCATCCTATTCTTTTCCTCCGAATTCTATATCAAGCGTTCCTTCCCTGTACCTTTTTTTATGATTAATTTCCCCAGGACGATCAATACGGTTTCATGATATCTTATCTTAAAATCTTATCTCACCTGTCACAGAGCCAAGATTGCAGTCTATGATGTTATCAAGATGCACTGTCTGGGGCTGCTCTATTGAAACTAAACGGGGTGAGTGGCTGTGAACTCCTGAACGGTTTGCTTGAGATTTACACCCATAGAAGATTTAGACTATTGCCTCGCCTTTGGTTTGAAACCAAAAAAGGAGCCTTGATCCTCTATAAATTCATTCTGGGTGCTGAGGGAGTTGCCTGTCCATCTTTGGTTATTCTTTATTCGTGGAGATAAATTGTATATTGCTATGGTATGAGAGAGTCAGAGTCGGGACACATTTCTGTTTGCAGGTCTGGCTGCAACAGAGAGCCAGGAAGCTTCTTCTCCAGAGGTTACAATGGACATGCTAGTGCGTTGGAAATGAGTCAACAACCAATGTACCATGACAAGCAGCATTAAAAGAGGGGGAGGGAAAAGTTCATCTTGTCACATTCACCATTCTAATTTGCATAACTCAAGCTCCCTCTACTGTTAATAGCTGTCATAATAACATTAATACCAATACTTATACTCCGGTTCTGTGACAGAGGTGTTTTGGCCTGAAACAGTAAGATATTTTCCGTCCTTCTCATGTCATACACAACCTTGTTTTTTTTTTTTTTCTTTTTTCTCTGAGCCCTTTAAGATACCTCCGAAAATGAACCTTCCCATGCATGAAAGCTATAATTACAGTGACTCCATTTAGTGTTAGTGCACTGTGCAGAGGGGGTAGAAGAGTGGCAGCCTCTAATATTCAGCTCATAATAACCTCAGGAATTACGAACAAGATGAAAGAGATCAGGCACTGGACTATCACAACGTCGGAGCCGGGCTTCTTTTTTCTTTTTTTGAGTAATGGATACCTTCAACATTTTCTTCAGACTTTTCATAACCAGTCGGGTTTTTTTTTCAAAGCCAGAATGAAATCAATGCATGCAATTTGCTTTAATAAGTGGTGAATGGAGTGACGCATAAAAAAAATCGACCATTTTATCTTAGGACGACATGTGTCCCTGGAAGGTTTTGAATATACAATAGTTCACAGTGTTGTCAGCATCTTTAAAAGTGACGCATAAACCCAAGGAAAATGGCTTTGTTTATGTGTGTGGTTTAGTGGTTATGGAGACTATCTGCGGCATTAAAACTGCAATTGTTGTCCTAATAGTATGCTAACGACATGGCGGGAACCATTAAAGCATATGCTGCCTTATTTGGACTGTTCTGAATGAATGATGAACTTGAACCAAAAAAAAAAAAAAAAACCTTTATTTCTTTTCTTCGCTGTCTTATTGCATGTTGTCACAGGGTTTTTGTCCAGGCTCTACACACAATACCAACCTCAGCTTATTGGATTAATTCAACATGAGTAATGCGGCATATTGAAAGGTATTGTTTGCTGAAGTGGGTAAGTACATGGTCATTTTTCTATAATAGTGATTTGCTTGGCCATTATGATAATGGATGGCATCCTGCAGGGAAGTGTGCCAATCGATCACGAGGCACACCAAAATACGAATGCTGAGGAGGTGTATTAAACGAATCCCCGCAGCCTGGATTTACGGGACGTACGAAAGATCCATGAGGAAAAATGTTAGTATAATCGATCTCCTGTTCAAAGGATCCTTGTTTTAATATAAATATACAAACACTATTTTTAAATCAATAAAATGATTATGAAAATTGATGTTGAACACCCTCCCCATCTCTACTTTCTGAAATTAAAATCATCTTGTTTATTTTTACACAGTACTCTAAGTAAACTCACAAACCGCATGCATTATTCTTTCAGATTTTCTTTGACATCCCCCGGTTTAAGACAGCAAATCAGCTTTTTTTAGGCGGACAACTTTTTCCCAGACTTCAAACAAACATATACAGCGATTTATATCAACTTTTTCTCCACAGAAGTGAAACAGAGGGCATCGAAACTCTTCCACCACTTCTCTTATCAGCAGCTGCCCCTGATCACAAGGTTCCAGCTGTGATTCCCTTTCCTGCACTGATGCCTCGGAAAATAAAGACGATAAGACTCCAGTGGGGCCACATTCATTTAAAAAGAAAAATTAAAACCACTATACAATGTCATGCACAGAGGAGGAATTAATTATGTTTTACTGACATTTCTATTAAAGAGAATGAATTATGTCAAAGTGAAATAATTTACCAGGATCAAGATGGTGGTTTGACAGAACTTTCTAAAAGCTGTTACACCTGTTTACGGTCTCATTGTCATGACTCTGGTTTTATGTCTCTGTATTCATGTTGTGTGTCTTGTGTCTCGTGTTTTGATTTTCCATGCCCTCTTGTGTCATGTGTCCTTTATAAGTTCTCCTGTGTATTTTCCTAGTTGCTGTCTGTCTCCCTCTGTCTGTCAGTGTTTTGTCCTCCATGCTCCTCCCTCTCGTTACCTCACCTGGGCTCCTCTCTCCTCACCTGTTCCTTGTCTGGTCATTAGTCTGTGTATTTAGTCTGTGAATTCCCTGCACTCCTTGTCCGTTCATTGTCTCTGCCAGTGTCTGTTCATGCACCTGTCCATGTTCCTGCCTTGCCTCCTTTCGTGTCTCATGGTATGTGTTGGATTTTGAGTTTTGTGATCTGCGTTTTTGATTTTGTACTTTGTCCTTTTGTTTGCACTTTGTTTAGCTCTCTTGGCTGCTACTTTGCTTTTGTCTCGTTTTTGGTCTTGCTCCTTTTGGTTTTTGTACTTCAGCTTTAGTTTTATTAAAGCTCGCCTTTCGTTCCCCTCATTGCTGCCTCTTGTCCTCTGATTATCTGCGTTTGGGTCCAACTCCTATATCTCCATAGTTTTCCCCTTTTTACCCTGGCCTGACAGAATGAACAGACCGAGCAAAATGGACCCAGCAGACTACAGAAAACAGCTCCTTGACATTGAGGAAAAATTGTGGGGGGATCTTGATGTCAAGACGGACGAAAGGGAAATGCTACAGATAATAGCTGAATTTAACAGGACAATGTTTGATAAGCCTTGGTTGTGGGCAGTTCCATGCGCTGTGGAGTTAATTGCTGAAGTTGCTGACCTCAGGAGAACCTTGCTGGTCAAGCTAAGCAGCAGGAACTCCCAGCAAGCTCCCAGTGTTTCAGCCCAAAACCACACCTCAGCCTCAATTCTAGCCACAGCCAAGCTACCAGCCCATGCCTCAGCCACAGCCAAGCTACCAGCCCATGCCTCAGCCAAAGCTAAGCTACCAGCCCATGCCTCAGCCAAAGCTAAGCTACCAGCCCAAGCCCATGCCTCAGCTCCGGCCTCAGCCCATGCCTCAGCTAAAAGGTCCCCTTTTTGTGGAACCTGCCTGGCCTACAAAATGCCTCCACCAAGAAAGCAACGTTCTCGGCAGCGTCCTGGCTCCTTGAAGTCTGGCAATGGAGCCCCAACTCCATTGTCAACTGCCCAGTCAGCGCTTGCCGGGTTTGCACCGCTAAAGGTGTGGCTGACACCCACAACTGCCAGTGGCCCTCAGTCGGCGGACCGGCCAACACCTGCCAGTGGCCTTCAGTCGGCGGCCCAGTCGACCCCTGCCAACTTCAGTCGGAGGCCCGGCCGAGGTCGTCTGCTGCCAGCGACCGTTCATCAGCTCCCAGGCCACCAGCTCCCTACAAACCTCTGTTGGTGGTCCGGCCAAGACCCAGGAGGTTTTCCCAGCCAGCGGTCCGGCCTCAAGAGCGTCTTCGTCTTCGCCGCCGGCCTCCAGTGGGTCCCAGCCCACGCCTTCGCCGCCGGCCTCCAGTGGGTTCCAGCCCACGCCACCTTGGCGCTGGCCTCCAGAGCGCCTTCATCTTCGTCTTCGCCACGGACCTCCAGAGCGCCTTCGTCTTCGCCGAAGACCTCCAGACCGCCTTCGCCTTCGCCACAGACATCCAGAGCGCCTTCGCCTTCACCACGGACCTCCAGACCGCCTTCGTCTTCGCCAAAGACCTCCAGACCGCCTTCGTCTTCGCCAAAGACCTCCAGACCACCTTCGTCTTCGCCACAGACCTCCAGAGTGCCTCAGCCTTTGCCCCCGCCACCGACCTCCTGAGGATCTCAACCTTCGCCCCTGCCGTCACCCTTCTGTTGGTCTCAACCTTCGCCCTCCTCCCATCACCGTTTGGACTTTGGCCCCCCTCCCGAACCCCCTCCACCCTCCCGGCTTCTTAAGGTCTCTGTGTAATAGGTTCCTTTGGGGCATCTGGAAGCTGCCCCTTGAGGGGCGTTACCTCACCTGGGCTCCTCTCTCCTCACCTGTTCCTTGTCTGGTCATTAGTCTGTGTATTTAGTCTGTGAATTCCCTGCACTCCTTGTCCGTTCATTGTCTCTGTCAGTGTCTGTTCATGCACCTGTCCATGTTCCTGCCTTGCCTCCTTTCGTGTCTCATGGTATGTGTTGGATTTTGAGTTTTGCGATCTGCGTTTTCTTGATTTTGTACTTTGTCCTTTTGTTTGCACTTTGTTTAGCTCTCTTGGCTGCTACTTTGCTTTTGTCTCGTTTTTGGTCTTGCTCCTTTTGGTTTTTGTACTTCAGCTTTAGTTTTATTAAAGCTCGCCTTTCGTTCCCCTTATTGCTGCCTCTTGTCCTCTGATTATCTGCGTTTGGGTCCAACTCCTTTATCTCCATAGTTTTCCCCTTTTTACCCCGGCCTGACACTCATGTAGGGTTGGGTGCCATTGACGCTTGCAGTACAGAAACTGGGAACTGGGATTCAGTACCAGTACCCAACTGTACCTCATTTCCGTATGAGCGAAGCTAAAGAGGAAGCTGTTCAAAGACCTGAAAGTAGTTGGTTTTTACTGTGAGCACTTCATTCACCTGTACCAACCGATGGAATATCTGTATGCTATTGGACAATATGTAAAAATATACTCAACTGCAAAAAGGCTCTATCTTGAACTAAGCGCAACTGACTTTGTACACTGGCGCTTGTATGATTCCTATTTTGCATTCGGCGCACATTGGAATTTTCCCTCCACAGACGCACGTCCTTAAATTACGGTATGAACTTGCGCTCCCGGGGGTGGTTCAGCGAAAAGAAGAGGCATGTTCCGGCGCAAATGTTCACTGGTGCTATTTTGCTGTTTCAGAAAACAATTCCGCAACAGACCAGGAAAAACCTAGTCTAAAGTCAGTGGCGCTTATTCAGATGCTATTTTAAGGGCGCATGCTTGGCCATAATGTAGCGTGTGCTCAACGTGCATACACTTTGCTTCTCTCATCTACAAGGAAGCAGTTCCCGTTTTTGCAAACCATCCAAAAAAAGTTGAAAAGATTTAAACAGAAGAACTAATTCTTTTTCCCTCTGATATGCGACGCGCCCGCTGTAGCCGTGAGGGTCCGGGAGTGGCAATGCGCAATGTACTCCTAGTGGAGCGGGTGGACGGAGATGGAGTTGGGGGAGGTGGAGGAAGGGGCACAACAGGAGCAGGTGGTGCGTTTGGAGACTTGAGGCGATGCGCCTGAGAGGCCGCAGCAACATCGACACCCGGTCAAGACGGGCATTAATACCTTGCCGCATCCCGGACAGTGCGGTCCGGTCTGACAATGCTGCCACGGCGTGTAGTGGGTCTGGATCCTCTGCACCTTGGTGTTTGCGCTGCTCCCTCATCAGCTGGCCGTTGCGCACTGCTCGGCCCTTGCGCACTGCTCCCGAGGCCCGGTGCGATGTCATGGGGATGCCAGCCTTAGAAACAATTGTGGCACAATTTCCTCCCACGCCCGTTTAACCAAAGCTAATTTGGATGGATTTCTCCCATGTCCGTACATTGCTACTTCTCTGTCTTTTACAGCCCTGGCGAGAACGTCGGTCTCCTCGGCTGTGAACCGCTCCTGGCATGCGCCTGGCAAATTTGCCATTATAATAGCAATCCGCCAAGGAACAAGCGCGCCTGCTTCTAAAGGGAATGTGAGATGACGCTCTGATTGGTTTATTGCACGTTACGCCCAAACCACACCTATGACTAATGTAGCTACTTCAGACCAACCCATTTTAGATTTGCGTCAGGCGCAAGAGTCATTTATCCCACCGGCATAATAGCAACAGCGCCTGAGATCCGCCCACAAAGCTACTTGCGTTTTGCGTTTGATACTTGTGTTTCAGATTGTTAAGATAGAGCCCATAGTATAACAGTAGAAGGTGTCACCATATTGTTATCATTTTGTTGTCATATTGCAGTGCTTGTATACTATATTTTTTTCCAGTAACACTGTAAATTTTAAAAGTTGATTTACCTCAAAATTACCAAGTAAAGTAGCCTATTAAATTTAAGTTGTTTGAGCTAAAAGGTTGTAACTTAAAATTAAGTTTATATTACTTGGTACTTCTGAAGTAATCTGTAAATGTCAGATTTTACAGTGCACTATGCGATTAATGTACAGTTGGTCTCATACTTAGGTTTCAGACATGGTAAAAGGAAAAACTTCTCACATACTATCTTAGCTTACTGAACATCTTGTCGGTAAGGAATTTCGGACACAGTCAGTAACTTCTTTTTGGCTAACGGAAGTGCGAAGATGTCTCCAACAGTCTATACAACTAGCTGATTAATGACCGGAAGATGCCGATAAAGTTGTTGATGCGTTACTTAACGTTTCGAAGTTAATAAGAGGGTCTAACTCTCCATAAATGTTCCCAGTGCTGGTTGCATTCATGCTAACATCAGCATGGGGCGCTGCTGGGAACTTGTTGTTCAGGCTGTCGTACAGTGCACCCGTTTCAGCTTTTGTGTTTTGTCTTTGACCAGGTGTTTCCTCAGGTTAGATGTGTTGCCTTGGCCAGCTTTGTATTTCACATCACAAATATTGCAGCGAGGGTTGCCCTGACTCACTGTGACTTACTGCAGGGGTGACACCTCACTCTTTCTCTGCCTTTCTATACTGTATAGATGCACTATGAGCCACCAGAATTTTGCTCTGCTTGATTTATTGTGAATTAGTATTGGTTCTACCGATGCAATTTGGTTGGTACCCCTAAAAAATATGGTTTTAGGTACCCAACCCTAGTCATGTGATTGCAGAGAATACATCAAAAAGTAAACAGTATCCCAAAGCCTCAAATTTCGAAAACTACACCACCATTGTTTTCGAAAAAGGTTGATCTGACTTTCTACGAAGTGCAAAACCCTAATGCCTTTGCTTTTGCCCTGAGTTCTTCACATAAGAAATTCCATTATGGTCTAATTCAACAACTGCCACTTGTTTGAGCAGAGAGTCATGTATTGCATTCCTCAAACTGTACCTCACTGTCAAAGTCCAAATGCACAACATAGATAGAGTGGACAAAACACATTTTGAATGAACTATAGAGTTTGATATATGTAGCCCCGCAGCAGTGATTTATTTTGAGCCTTTCCTTTCCCCTTTGCCTTCCCTGCACTGCCCATTTGGGACAAAACCTATAACGCTCATGAGTCATAACTGATTTGTTCTTTCAGACAGCACCTACCACATTTCATACATGGTGGACGGTTGAAAAAGCTCTCCTGAGTCATTAGATATTGCAAGAAACTGATCTTTTGGCCCCAAGATTGGCGTTTACTATGGACTGTATCCAGAATGTGCAGCACAGCCAGACAAGTAAAATTAAAAGAGGGAGGCAGTGAAAAGTTCATCTTGTCACAAAATATGTGGAGAATAGGCAGCGTCAAGACATTACTGACATCTTTATAGGACATGGTGTAGTTTCTTGTTAATTCTCCTCGCTTAAATGTGGAGCAGCTGTCTGAAACAGTTGAGTGCCCAGTTGGCTGGATAGAGAGTGGTCCGTGGAGTATCAAATATGCTTTAGGCTACATAATAATGAGACTCTGGGAACCAACAGTGGATGAAGCCACATATGAAACCTCCACAACACTAAACTGATCATTTTCTGATCATAAGCATCCAAGTGTTTTATTTCTAAGAATATAGCGCGACAACTTGTGTTTACAGTTTTATTTCCACTAGTCCTAAATAGATAAAAAAAACAAAACACTTTATGATATAAAACTGTAAGGCAGACAGATATGGAATACCCCGACCAGATGAATAGTCATTAAAATAAATGTGTCAAAACATGCCCCCATGTGTGAAACTTTGCCAAAGGGCTCTGACGTTTATTAATTCCAAGATGACACTTGCTTGTCAAGCATCCTTGAGGGGGCAGGGTCAACCATGATGATTGATTGTTCTAGAAACCAGAGCCATCAAGTCAGATAGACAGAATGTGAAATCAACACTTGCTATTGGGTTAGTCAGAAGCTTTGTTTGTTTCAAGCTGCAATCGTTTTATTTTGTATTATAACGTGGCCACTTGCAGGGGGCAGTCAAAAAATCTGAAAACACAAAATGTATCAGTTATATATTCAACAAATGCAAACCCTTGTCTAGTCACACACCCAGTGAACATGGAGCTAAAATACAGTAGCACTGATTTGAAGTCTTTTGGCCACCTGTGTAAAATAGCTTTATATTCCAGTGTTTGGTCACTTATCCATGTCTCTCCTCCGCCTGCTTGTTCAGTAAAAGAGAAACTACATGTTCTGGTATGCCTGCCCACCTTATCCAATCAGGACAGAGAACTCAATAAAGAGGCGGTCCTGTCTGCTCAGTGAACAGGCAGAAAGCAGGATCCTCCTGTTCCAGTACCTACACTGGCAATGGCGGAACAGAGTAAGGTACCAATTCCAACCCTCCCAGTGATGAAAAACACTTAAAGAAACGACAGAGGCAAATAGAGCTGCCTTAAAAAAAAAAAAGTCATGCAAGTGTGGTGACGTGGGGAGGAGGAAGGGGACTGCAGCCGTTTGTGATGACAAAAACAACAAAAAACATAATCTTTTCCTGACCCTAACACATAGAAACATAAAGTTGCAACATAAAGAAATACACATTTTCAACATATCCATGGAACATTTATTCTGGTGATTGGGATGCTCTTTTTAGCTCTGTTTTTGGTCTCCTCCACCTTTATGTTCATCAGCTTGTCTCGAACTTTGTCAACCTGCCCTTTGGTGCTGAGTAGGTTGTGTGTGATGGGTTTTTTCAGAGCTTTTTGGGTGCAAAAAAACATCAGTTACAGCTGTAAACAAGGTTGTTGAGAGTGGATTCAGATCCAAAATAGACTGAAAGCCTTCATAGAGCTGGGGTGCGCTGCAAAATTTGATGGTAATTCTGTGAAGGTTGGTCAATGTAGCAACCCCTTTCACATTGCACATACTGTGGTAAATTTATCCATTGTTGATTAGTGCAGCTTTAAAATTGGGCGTACGACTTCCTAAATCATTATTTTTAACAAAAAAACATTTTTTCAACATAATTGTGTCGCCTGTTCTCCTCAGTATACAAGTATTATTCTTCTGTTTTATATATTCTGTCTTACTGTATTATATATTCTGTCTTACTGTATTCATTGTGATGAACACCTTCGTCTTTGTTTGCAGAGCAGTGTAAACCATCTAAGCACCTGACTGTGCGGGTAAGAAATGCAACACTGCCTTCCTGCTCCCTGGGTTTTCTCTTTCTGTGTTCTGCTCAAACACCAGCCACAGGCAAAGCAGCAGCTCCCGTTTGTTTTCTTTGATTGTGTGAGCTAGCATAGCAAAGCCCCCCTCTGTACATAACACAACGTTTTTGTCACACCAAGTAAATGTTTAGTGTTTGCCAAGATTAGAAGCTTTGAATCACCATTTCTTGGGAAAAATCTTCACAAGAAACAAGTCATAATAAAATCTGTTCCAATATTTCCTGTGTGGAGTACAAGGTGCTCGGTGCAAGGTTGGCACAAGGTCGGTTAGGCATCACAAATACTTGAAGTGATGCTTAAGGGCTAAAAAAAACAGTTCTGATTTATTTTCCGCCAAAATACAACTTTTAGTCATTTTATCAAGCTGCTTCATGGAGAATGAGCAGACGGAAAAGGCGCTCAGACACAAGGAACTTTTAGCTGAGCAGTCACCTCGAACGTGTTCTTCAGTTGGCTGCTGTTCTGCAGTATTTCTGAAAGGATGTTGAGCTTTTGAGAGCTCCTCTCAGACAAAACATGTGTTAATGACTGTTATATAAAAGGTATGATAACTTAAAGAATATTCTTTACTGTTATTATGTTGCCAGTGCTGGCAGGGTACTCAGCCCTCCCTTGTAGCTTTTTGTGCTACCATCTTAGTCATAATCACAGGAAAGAGGGTCTCTTTCAGGCACTATCACTATATTAAGCCTCCAGGCTCGAAACATGGTTCATCCTATGAATAATCAGGGGATATTCTTATATAATCTTTAAGTGTTATACTTTGAAGCAGAGATAAAACTAGGCAAGCTCTTGCAAAAAGATGTTTTTATGATGGCGAGCTAGATCTTGAGTATCAAATAAACACTTATCAATGATGACTATAACATTTAATACAAGATTTTGCACTTGCTGTAGATTGTTTGTGCACATTATAAGAAGTTCTGTGGAACGTCTGTGTTGTGGAAGTCAGTGGTTAATTTATGTTGGCATTCTCAAACGTTAACTACTATTGCTCTGAGAGGAGGCAATCGCGAAATGTCCTTTTTGACTGTGGTGGATAATCTGACCCGAGTCCTTCACAAAGAAATCCACAACCCGGCATTAAACGACTAAATCAATCTCCCAAAGGCTTGTATAGGCGAGAGAGAGATGGGAAGGTCAAATCCAACCACTGATAAGTCAAATCTGGAAGTATTTTTATCTTGCAACTTTCCGTTTGTTTAGGTCAATTTTTCTATTTCTCTCTTGTCACAGCACTGTGCTTACACTCTGTTTATATAAGGTCACAAAAAACACTCGGTCGGGGTTGGAAAAACATCATGGTTTTGCTTAAAAATACTGTTAACTTATAAATTGCTAGACAATTTCAAACATGGGACCTTTTATGCTGCAGCTAAGAAACTGGAGCTGATTGGACTGTCACTCACCAGGTCTTCATCTTCATTCTTCATTATCATCTTTATTTCTAACACATCCCTTCACTTGTCTGTGAGCATAACAGAACATCACAATCATCTTCATTGATACTCGCAGCTCCGGCAAAGGTTTCTTTGACTCGGGCCTGTTGAGCCTTGAGGCAGTGTTAATATTGCATGTAGCAAGAGACTTGAAAAAGTTTCTATCAAAGCAGGTTTCCTGCCTTCATTGCTACCTTGATGGTTCTATTTTATTTGTGAGAGCTTGTGGTGCAGAGATGAACAATATGAAGCTTAAAGGTCCAGTGTTTAGGATTGAGATGCAGACACGGAATGGAATGTTTGTAGTTAGGGTTATTTTCATTATCATCTGAAACCAAGGATTGTTGTGTTATTGTGACCATAGAATGGATCTTTTGTATCTGCAGGTGGAGAAGGTCCTCTTCCATGGAATCACTGCACCGCAATGTTTTAATACTAGCCAGAAAAAAACCAACCACTGGCCCTCGAGAGGGCCATTTGCGTTTTTCTCGTCTTTAGCAAGCACATAGGGAAGGGTAAGACAAGGCGTATTCAGTTTGTTGCGATATGCAGTCACATCACTATATGCAACAAAATCCTACACACTGGACCTTTAAGTCATATGAGAATCAGATGCTTAATACGCCACAAACCTTTCTCCAAGGCTGATATTGTTGTCTTATCGTCACAAGTCTAAGGACATCTTTCAAAGCAAACCTATTTTGAGCGTTCAACACTGAATGTGCCAATTGTATTTTTTCAGTGACAGGGCTGCTTGAGAATTAAAAATTTTTAAAAAATGTCTTTTGAAATAAATGGCATCATTCAAACAACTATAGAAATTGACTGTGAAGAAACTTATTTGCAAATTGTAGCAATGGCGTAAATACTGATAAAAAAAAATAGTGCAGTTTTGTTATTTTATTTAAACATTCCAAAAACATGTCCTGCACAATCAAACAGCTTAAATGCCACCAACAAATTTAATTTGTCATGAATTAATTTGCTCTAAGACCGAGATAAATTTGACCTTTTAAAGTATTCCAAATAACATCCAATGTCATTAAAGATAATCACTTAATATTGAGCCCTTTTTTTAAAGGTTGTATTAAGTTTAAGGTGACCAGCTGAGGTTGAATCTGTTGTCTAAAGCTTTTGAATCTCATTATATAGATGATATTACTACTTGGGAAAGCTATACTTTTAAACCAAAACACTACATTTTGCTTTAGTTTGATCTCGAACCAGACCCTGATGATTGTGGCATGCACATAAATGTGCACCTCATGAAAAGAAGTGACTGGTTTCAAAATTCACTCAGCCTTCTGGTGTCAGTCTTTGAGTATGGACAAAAAAAAAAAAAAAAGAGAAAAAAAAGCATCTGTTACAATGAGGGAGCGTCGAGCGGCTGTTCTTTTTGGTACAAAAGCATGACCTTCACACCAGAAGACAGGAAGTTAATTTTACATCTCATTGAGAGTTGATTTTTAGAGCTGTGCCGCTTTCCTGCAGACAGCTGTCATAGAAAACTGGGATCTTCATAGCAGGCTTTAATCTGTCTGACCTTCTGGCACAGAGAAATAGATTACCTACCACACCTCCAGAGCCTCTGCTCTAACTACCTGCGTCGCCTTATGCATACCAAACGGACATCACACCGGCTGCTCATTAGTAGCTTTGTGTGCATCGTTAGAAGTATTTTGTATTTTAAACAATAACGTCCATCTGTTTTTCTTCAAAAACAAGCCCATTTGATTATTGGATGAGCTGGTGTGCATCTAAACAATTGCTAATCATATCAAAACTAGTGCAGTGCCCGTTTAAAACCGTCTGTTTGGCAAAGATTATGTGCTAATGTGAGGGGTTTACAGATCCATTGTTAAGCCTTCTGAACTGCTCAGTCTCATCGTGACCACAAAAAAAGGTTTGATATTAACAATTTAAAATCTGGATGATAACATTGGTACTTTCAGAGCGGGACCCTCAACAACCAATGAGAGGGGCATCCTGGAGCAGCTAATGGTGCTGCCAAGTGAAGGTTAAACATTCTAGTTCTTGAGGCTAGCATTAGCTAGGATGCTACTGTTGATGTAACTGTGAAATTCCACCTCCAGTTTTAGCTGATCAATTAAAAAAAACAGCGTTGACCACATATCCTCACTCATCCAGACTTGTGGATGCAACACATTAATGCAGCAAGTCAATGCGGCATGCTAATCTCCATTGTATCTTGTAGGGTAGCTTTTGAGATTTGATTGTGGTTGGATTTTTGGTTTTAATCTCCCGCCTCCTGCCCCAACATGTTCAGAGGTAAGTTACTGATGAGTAACGCTCCGCCAATAGAAGTTAGTAATAGTTATATGAATGTGATGAAACTGCGAGGGTCTGCTCTCTGTAATCTACCATTCGTCCTGTGTGAGTCCTGCAGAGATTTGAGTGCGCTAATCGGACTTTTTAATTGGTCTCACTTTTAAGTTAACAAGCGAGCACTAGCATGTTAACTTAGCCCTCTAAGAAACGCTTTGTGGTCTCTGGTAAACAACGTCCATTCTGCTCTTTTCATCAATAGAGTCACAGCCTGACACACACACAAGTCATGCTGTGTTATTGTATTTTTTGTTTCACCACGACAGCTGCTGAATAAATGACAACCAGAGACTGTGTACGGCATCCTGTTTTCTTCCTTCCGTGCCACAACTGAACACAGCGCAGACTTAACTTCCACACTAGCATGTTAACAGAAATGTAAGAGGACATTTTACAAGAACATTTTTACAAGGATGGCGTCTCCTCATTCATCCGGACTCACTTAACCTTCTGCCTTTGTTTTTCCACTGCTTTTTTTTTTTTTCAAGCAAGTTGTTTCATCATGCTAATCTCTACTTTGTTTATGTCTGCTTCCCCATGAGATCGAGTGAGCTGGATCACATGTAACCTTAGCTTCAGTCTGCAGAGCCATGCAGCTTGAGCGCTTAAGCCATAACCTCTGCACAGATAGATGTTCAGTGTTTATCCAAAATTATTAATCTTGAAAATTTGGCCAAATTGCACCAGATTCAGTGCTGCACTTCCTTGGGTCCACAGCAGCACGCATCCTAAGAATAAGGTTGATTGGTTCTCCGGATATGCGAACAACATCCAGACGGACAAACAGAGGTTTCTTGCTTCATAGTTAAATGAACATGATCGCCTTGATGTGCCCTTAATGACTACACATGTACAGACTGAGTTTATCAACAGAAAAGAAAGGTTTTCCCTAAAAAATTCAGTGGACATATGTACAAAAACAATCTCCAGGTAGTGTCTTTACAAGCACCAAATAATATTATAGAGGACTGTGTAACTAACATCTCCTTAAAACAGATGTGACTAAACAACCCAATATGCGGTCTAATGTGATCTAAAAAAAAAACAGACTATAATTGAATGAAAAAGCGATCACCTTGTGCACCCAGAATGACAAAGGACTGTGAGCTTCCTGCTCATTAACAGATAAATGAATGTTGAGAGGAATACGAAGAGAACAAATGATGTGAATAAATAGCTCAGGAAACGGCACCTAATGCTTTGACTGTTTTTACCTCCTGCCCAGTGTACCTCCCAAATTCAACCTCAGGAGAACAACGGATGTGTCTTATTGAACCTCGAATTGGCTAGATTGGAAGCTTCAGCAAGAAATAATGAGAAGTGATATGCCAAAGCCTTGCCTGAGATGAAAAGCCCGAGGGTATCATGAATGCTCTAAAAAGCGGCGACTAGTCTCCAGATTGGATGAGGCTTATATTCATGGCAAGCATATAAAATCCAATTTATTTGACTTCTACCAGCCCCCACGTGTGCCTTATTGGGAGACTGACCCAGACTTGACCAAAGACACACAAAGCTCCGGTGCATTGTTCACCCCTTGCATCTGAATACGAAGGGGAATGAAACAAGTCATTACAGTTTTATGCCTCCTATACAGTAAAGTGTCTTTTTGTATCCTGTGTTTACCCTTTACGTGATGGTGCTACAAGGCTCCTCATGCTGTTTTGGTGCAAAACAGAGAGAGATAGACAGGGACGATGAAATACAACAACATGAATAACTTTCCCAACTGGAGAGATCCAAGCGATTTTGTTACCAGCTTTGCTCTGTGGTCGCAAATGTAGTTTTCACGTTGTTTTGACTCCTGCTTGAGCTTGAGTTCCTTTTTCATTTCCCCACGGATGACAACCCCCAGCAACCCTCAGCGGGATGGTGAGGATAGAGGTGAACGTGTCAGTGTGAAATGAAATGCTCTCTATCTCCTGAGGGAGGCCCGTGCTCTATGTGGCCCGCCACTCAAGGAGAAACAACATTGTGGTGTACACAGATTTGTGAGGCAACCTGTGTGAAAACACAGACATTTGACTGTGAAGTGAAATCAAGTCTGTGCTGCTGGGAGAAGATTGCGGAAAACCTGCTCAAGTGTAGTCAACTAATCGTCCCCATCTGTCTTTGTGTGTGATTGAACAGCAGATTAGATTGGCTAATCCCTGATCACAGATAGTAGATGAGGCCTAATCCATGAGGAATTTCATTGAGGCATCCTGTGTGAACATATTTGCTGGATACAATGCTTGACAGGCTCCTAAAATGAATGTCAAGCTCCATGACAGGAGATGGTGAAATTTAATGTGGTTGTCAGATGATTGAAATCATCACTCCTGGTGAAAAAAACTTAAATGAGTTTATTTTGCATCAGATACTGAAGCTTTTATTGATACAGCTTCAAAATATTTGTATTCACTGAGTCAAAGATCCTTAAAAAATTGACCTGTTGCTCAGTGTGTGTAACACCGTCTTGGCAGCCCATCCTCATCCAAAAAACAACCATAAAGGCTGACTGTGAAAGCAGCAACACATTTTTCTAGGTGGCAACCTCCAGTGGCCATAGTTATTGTTATGCAAGCTAACAAGTAAATCAGCTGATGTGTTTAAAATAGCAACAAAGTCTGCGGAAGAAAGAAGCTGGGCTGGTTAGTAAAATATTTATTTTAACCACCATCTTCTCCTAAACCCAACCAAGTAGCTTTCGAGCCTAAACCAAACAACCTGTGCAACACCTCTTCATACTTAAACAACTGAATAGGTCAATTGTCAGTGTTTCCCAGGGCAGGGCCAGGGCAAAATTTAGGCAGGACAGCAAGGTTATTAGGTATATTAAGTATGAAATTGAAAAATAATAAACTGTAGATGACTGGGCAGTCAAAGCTGCCTGGTTAAAGTGAGTATCCTCTGACAAACAGTTCACATATTTACATATTGTGCTTTTTGGACAGTTATTATTGTTGTCAAACAGTTGCAGTTTAGTTTGGTTTAGCCCTCATACCTACTCGGTTAGGTTGATGCTTTTATCCCCAAACTACATGGGTAAGTTTAAGCTCTAACACTTATTGGTTAGGTTAAGGCGTTAACACTATTTGGTTAGGCTTAGGCTCTAACGCTATTTGGGTAGGTTAAGGCTCTAACTTTATTTAGTTAGGTTTAGGCTCTAAAACTATTTGGGTAGGTTAAGGCTCTAAAACTGTTAAGTTAGGTTTATTAGGCTCTAACGCTATTTGGTTAGGTTAAGGCTCTAACGTTATTTGGTTAGGTTTAGGCTCTAAAACTATTTAGTTTCATCTAGGAAAAGATCATAGTTTGGGTAAAAAAACAACTACATTCTGTCTCGTCAGCTACGTCATGTGACCTATTAGCCTGACATGCTAACAATGATGCTTACCTCAGAGGGAATGAAGACACCATTTGATCCAGTCTGATCACTTTGGATCTTCCGCTGTTGGTGTTGGAAAGGCTAAAAAAAACCCTCAGGCTTTTCATCTCAGGCAAGGCTTTGGCATATCACTTCTCATTATTTCTTGCTGAATCTTCCAATCTAGCCAAGTCGAGGTTCAATAATACACATCCCTTGCATCTTTAAAATAAAACCCATTGACAACACTTCAGCATGTTGTGAAATCAAAAAGTTGCATGCTGATTTTTTTTTTTTGCTTTGAAATATAATTTAGCTTTCTCTTGTTTGGGATGAAAGCATCAATCAAAAAACCAAAGTCTGAGTCATTTCCTAATTTGTAATCATAAAAAGACCTCCCAAGTGGTGATGATTATGATATTTTGTAAATGCCATGCTAATTATTTAATCACACTCAGCTTAGGGGCCATCAGTATTCACATGCACAGCTTTCACAATGGAGGCACACATTTAGCCATTGCATACACATTTCCAAAGTCTTGCATTTAAGTTTTTTTTCGGTCATTACCTGAAATTAACCTTTTAGTCAAGCTGAAATACAACACCTCCATTAGTACAAATTTTTCTAACTTAGTAAGTAATTACCTTCAATTAAGAATGCTTTCAAGTGGTGCTATCAATAATCTGTAAGCGTAGATACCACGTTTATACACTAACTCTTCATTTGGTGTGTAGTTTCAGCACTGAAGACACTCTTTATTCTGAGAAGTCAAGAGCCTCAGTTTTCATCCTCAACTGGACACTTATGATTTTGCAGTCTGACCACACATGTTACTGCTGAAAAGGTGAGCCTCCTTATCTGAAGTCTCACACTGAAGTCTTTTTCACCTTCCTCTCAGCCTTTTTTGTTGTCTATAAGGCAATTATATATTAATTGGACATGTTCAGTGTTTAACTGAACTCCTCTTCCTAATCACATAATGTTATCCCCAATTTAATAAATATTTCTTGGCTCTTTCAGGCACATAAAGACAGTCTCAGAATCACAAGAACACCTGGCCAAAAATGTGGCCGGAGCATGATCATCACTGTTCTGACCAATTTCAAATAGAATGAAAAATAGTTTTGAGGAAGCACGTGTTGTTGCTACTTTTACCGGGGACAAATTCTAAAGTTGTGTTATTTCTTAACTTTCAACAGCTTTACAACAGACTACTCCATTCAGAAACAAGAAGCATCATATCAGAGGCAACAGATTATTCTTTCTCATTAAAAAATGTTTTTTTTTTTTTTTTTCCCACTTATTAGTCTTCAAAAAAAGGTCTGAGGTCAGCTGAACTACAAAATACGGAGTTCCTTTGTATTTAAACCTTATACATTGAGCTTTTGATCCTCACCACAGCCCCCTGCTGATCCGAGGTATGTGCCATGTATCACTAAAATTACGAATTCTAAATTCCACTTCCACCTTTCGTCAACTATCAACTCTCTTTATCATCTCTCTCTGTTTATTTCGATAAAGGACATAAAAATTTACCTTTCCTTTCACAAAGAAAGTGAAACATATCCACAGCTTTGTGACTGGATTCATGTGCTGGCTGTTATTGCAATGACAGAAAAAAATGTGATCGTTCAAGCCTGTGTAACCCAGTGAAAGAAAACAGGTTAAAAGTAATGATTTGCTGATCTAGATGTACTATTTCTATGCTGAGAAAGCGAGAGATGACAGGCCACTCAGAACACAGAGTTCAGCAAATCCGCCTCTGCCTGGGCGTGATTGACAGATCATGACCTACCAGCATGAGCGGATGTGTGCGGAAGAGAGGAGACGTACTCATAGCGAACGGAGCACTATCAAGAGAAGAGAAGTGAATTAGCAAGTTAAGTTCGTAGTTGCTAAAACGTATAGTCTATGCACGCCAGTGAATCAACATAGAAGAGACTATCCAGGGACGGCCCGGAGTGGGAAAGTCCCGTTTTTTCCTCAGTCGATCTCGGTAAGCGTTGTGCTAATGTTGCTAACCATGTATGCTGTGTCAAGTAGCATGCATGCTATTGAGTTGGCCGATGCTAGCGGCCTAGCGGCTAATAGCAAGCAAAATCGCAATGTTAATGCTGCTAATTAGTCAACTTAACAGTATTATATGAGAAGGAAGTATTGAAATACCTTAACATGTTCATTTTGTTGTGTTATTCTTTAAAGATGTGAATGGTTAAACATTTTAATGTGAGAGATGTCAGTTATGTAAATGCACTTGTATTTTCACTTGAGAGTGGGCATTGCAAATGTCAGCAGAGCCATATGTGACAGATATACGGCTCATAATCTTTACAGTAGAATACAGTAATGTATGCTGATTATATGATATTACTGTGAAATGATTCATATTGATTGAGATTTAAAGTTATTGAACTGAACTGAAGTGTAATGAAAGGCCTAAAATGTAATAATTAAGTATTATATTGTATGTCATGCTTAGTGTTACATTTTTGTTATGCTTTGGAGTGATAGTTGTACAACGAATATATTAGGTTAAATGTTAAATTCCTGTTTGTAAAACAAAACAGGTCAGGTCTTATGGATGGAGTGAGAGCTTCTTCAGGAGATACATTCCAATTGATGGCGAGCTTCCCAGCGTGATTCTGAACCGATTCATCGAATACTCCATCTGGTGGTAGGGTGGTGCCAGCCGCAGGACTGTCACACATTCACCTACATTTGCTCATATCCCAGGAACATTGATAAGGACACTGGACACTTGAATGATAAGGAATCTTCAGACAGTGGATTTGAAAGACACTTTACTGTGATAGTAATCACAGTACAGACAGACTTTACTGACTTTTTTGACTGACCAGATTTATTATTTTAAAGGGCCCATTTTTATTTCATTGTCATTTATGTGTTATTCATGGTGTGTGAATTATCACCGGAAAGTTCATTTCACTAAACATTCAGTTGAAACCTACCTTGTAGTCTGTGTACTTTCCTGTATGGTTATTGTAGTCTCTTCCCTTAGCTCCTTATGAACCTAGAGTACTAGTGTATTAACCAGGAGTGGGTTACACCTGGAATGTTTGGGAGCCTACAAGTAAATAATATTCTTTTCATTAGCTACAGCAATGTAACTGCATTAGCTTTTAAGTTAATTTACTTTTATGATCAAAGCGAAACAGGGCAGCTTTCTTTCAAGCAAAATAAACACCTTAATGTGATTGTCAGTAAAGATCAATGAGCATTAAATTACAGAGATTAAATAAAACAGAAAAAAAACAAAACATGATAACTGAAGAAAATAGATTGCCAAAGGCGGTGATGATTGTACACTGCAGCTGCAAGAATAACTTACAGTATATACATGTCACTTTCCCCTTCTGGTCAACCTATAACACGTTGTACAAACACATGTTCCAAACTGGAAATCTATAAACTGTATAAAAACTAGATAATAATCTGCTCTATACAAGCCAAACATGATTGCTCATAATGAATTATTCAAAGAATTCTTCCTCCAGATCAAGTTATGCTCCAGTGTAATTGCTTTGAAAGGAAAAGCTTTCACTGAGCCATGCTCTAGCCTTGACAGTTTATGAATTTGAAATAGTCTGTCATCATATTTCCACATCTCTATTCTGATTTGGCAGTTCACAAGGTTAAGTTTCTAATGGGTGTCACATCAATAAACACTTCAAGTCCATATGGTGCACACTGACAGACAGACTGACTCTTACATTGAAATATATCCTGCACATCTCCGAAAGCGAAACCCCCAAAATCTATTCACATCCAGTCACCGTCAAACCAGAAGTGTTAGGCAGCTTATCTTGTGTGACAGAGGGAAGTGTATGCTGAGATTTTAGATTCTAAGAAAGTCCGTGGCTAAGTATTTGCAGGAAAATAAATGTGACATGGTGACCTCATGACGCTAAAATTGTAGATTGTAACAGTGTTAAAGGAGACATTATGCTCATTACCAGGTTCATGATGTTATTCACTGGAATAGGTTTGCATGCCTTAAAAACTCAACAATGTATGTTTTCTCATACTGTTCAGCGCAGCAGCTCTGTATTCCTCTCTGTCTGAAACGCTCTGTCTCTTTAGGCCCTCCTGCTGAACGTCCAGGTTGCTCTGATTGGTCAGCTCACACACGCCTGACCCAGCACTGCTAACAACAACAGAACAGCTGCACTCAATCAATTCTTAGGAGCTAAAGTAGCCACGACGCATAAATTATAAAAAAAACTTGCAAAGTCAGAGATTTGATGGTGGGACTACTGATGAGGCATTTCAGGAGCAGTGTTTTCTGTGGGAGCTTCTCTCGGTGCAGACTTTGACCTTTTTATCTTTCAAGACCTTTTACTGTACATGCACAAGAACCCAGAAAAACAGAGGGAAAGGCAAAAAACACAATAGGTTCCCTTTAAAAATGTGCAAAATAGCTTCAGAAATATCGGCACCTGATCTTGATATATTTATATAATCCAGTAGACAGCTATTTGTACTCACACAGGGCATCTTACCTCAGAACACTTGATTTAAATGTATTGTAAATAAACACCGAGGTCCAAAAAGGCTCAAAACATCAAAGAGGATCAGAGCTACTTATTGTTTATTCTCTGCAAAAAGCAATTTCAACCAAGTACACATCGAATAAATAATTGTGTAGTGGCCTGTGCCGGGGCATGTCCCAATAATATGAAGCAAATTTGTAGTAGAGGGATTCAAGACAACTTGAGGCCAGAAGAAATCAATAAAAAAGGCAGAGCATAATGATAGAGCTCCTAAAAACTCTTACGTTACACCGCCGTCTCTCATGACTGGTGCGAGACCCTGACACATTAAATGAAATGCTCCATTTGTATTCTGCCCGGCGATGCCGCGATACAGCGAAGACGGTGGTTTGTCCCCTCACCTTTTCCAAATAAGTGCGGACCCGTGATTAATGTCACATCCGGTCACAACATGCCTATTTTAGTTCTACCTCCCAAAAAATGACAAATTGCTGGTTTTTCTGTTTTGGTGTATGCGTATGAGTGTGTGTGTGTGTGTGTGTGTGTGTATGCATGGTTTCATCTGGGTTATGTATCCAGGGCAGCTTTGACCGATGTTCTCTTGTAAACCAGGAGTAGGTACAATTTATCCCCTCTGTATGAGCCTCACAACTGCTACTTTTTCACTCCGCGGTGCAGCAGGGGGAACTCGCTGTGTTCACACAGATAGACACACATACAGTACGAACCTACTTATATGTCAATACTAACTGTTAGTTGACGAGTGATGGAATGTAACAAAGTGAAATGAATTAAAGCGCTGTACTTGAGCACAATTTTGATTGAGGTTGTTGGACTTCAATCAGAGGTGGCACACACTCTACTCAAGTAGAAGTACAGATACTTGTGAAAGTAATTAAGTGCAGGCTCTGAAATGTGCTCAAGGTAACAAAGTGGAAAGTATCCCCTTAAAGGACATTTCTGTGTAAAGCTAACTGAACCTCACGTCATATTAATAGAATTCAGCATTTAACTTAAAGGCAGAGCTGTTCATAAATGCACAAGGAAGACTGGGAATTGTTGAGTCTCAAGATGTCAAATAACAACGTTTTTGGTTAGTAAGGTGTCGAATAATCGATAATTCCCTTCAAATCCACTTAAAGTAAAGTAACAAGCATCTTTTGAAAACGTAAGGAGTATAAATTACAGATATTTGTGTTCAAATGTAGGGAGTAAAATATACAGTACCTGAAAAATGTATGGAAATACAGAAATGAAATATTTGTACCATGTTGCTTCCCACCTCTGACTTTACTTGAGTACTTACATTTTCTGCTGCTTCATTCTTCTCCTCCACTACATTTTTGGAAAGAAACATTGTACTCCTCTACATTTTTTTGACAACTTTAGTTACTGATTGCATGCTGCCTCAGAGCCAAAGTTGTCTATTTTTAGATATCGCTCCAAATATTGGATGTGATAATTGACTATGTACAGTACGTACATGTAAATATGTGTATAAACTTAAACTTAAATAAATATGTTCACTTTTACCTTCATACCCAACTACATTTTAAGCGAATATTATGGAGAAATTGTACCATGTAACACACTGTACCATCAACATGATTCTGGGGGCAAAAAGGTACGTAGTGTTGCTTTGATATCAGATATTTTAAGACTTTGACTCAAGTAATATTTGTATTGGATACTTAACTTTTACCAAAGTGACATTTGAACAAAATTGCTTTACTTTTACTCAAGTATGACTTTGGGGTAATTTTCACAACACTCGATTTGACCAATATGAGCCTAATGTTTTTTACCGAAAGTAGTTCTATAAATGTGAGGCTACATTATACTGTGCCTTTTAATTAAATGACTGAATTAATGAGTTAAAATCAATGCATATAATATGCAGAGGAAATAAAATGAAACAAATTATAATTTAGTTCAAACAAATGCATCAATCAAATTACAATAATGAGGCGTGCAGAGGAAATAAAACCTAATTACAGGTTTTAGATGTCACGAAAAGCCATTTTTCTTTATAGAGCACAGAGATCACAAATGACAATTTCAACTCAAGGAGCAATGGAGAAACTCTTCGAATATGTGCAGTCATGCAATATAGGACAGGTGCCTATAGAATAGACAGAAATCAGAAATAATAACATGACAATATTAGGTAGATAGGTTACCATGTCAGAGGTGGGGGACATTTGCCAGCAGTTATAAGCTTATGGGTAATAATAAATAAATAAATTGCATTTTCACATTGCTCCCTCATTTTTTTCCCCGACATCTGTGAATCTCTCTAGGTAAACCATATACGCTGTGTGTCACCTGATGAAGTTCGTTTGTATGGCAGCCTGCACGCACCAAACACACACACACACACACACACACGCCTCCCCACCCCCCGAGCAACGTTATCCGCACATGCAGCGAGCAAAGCGGGGGGGAAGCGCCGGGCCAGGGGAGGAGAAGATGGAGTACGGCTCCTCCCTTTCTGTCTCAGGGTGACAAGGCTTCTCCCCCACACCTTCACATTCGTCTAATGAGGTGATAAAGTGAATGAATGAGCCATGAAAGGAGACATGCTGCTGAGGCCGGTGTGTTCCCAAGATGCCGCTCCCCACCCCGCAACCTTTTGCCTCTCTTTATTACTGTGGTTTGAGGACAGTAGGAGGAAAAAGCTCACAGGAGGATGAGGCAATTTCTGCAATGTGTCTGCAACATATTTATCAGTCCTGGGTGGCATGCACGCAGGCTGCTGTATGATATATGCCTGTTACAGTTGTGCCATAGAACAGGAGCGAGGATCGTTGGGGAGTGAAGATTTATAATATCTTTGCTTTCATTCGATACGTGCCTCATTGTGGAAGTTAAGCTAGTTTGAGTTGCTGCTCGTGCCTTACCGTCTTCTCCCCAAAAGACGCCTTGTTCATCCAACTTAACTCTTCTCACAATGAACTTGGCGAGTAACGCCAGGAAACAAAAGAGTCCCCTTTCACTTTGACCATCCAGCCATGTAAATGTCTCCGATTTGGCCAATTCTTTGTCATGCAGAAAAGGAACACGCTCAAAGCCTTTTTCTCGAGGAGCATGTGCAATCACTCTGAGAGATACCGGTGGAGTATGCCAAGCAGATTTATTAGGTGAAATTCAATTCAGACGAGTTATTTAAGGAAACACGCTGAGCCAAAATGACTTCCTATGAAAGAAAAACAGAAGGAATGCTGCATATTTTCAAACTCGGGATATTTTCCTCCGATTTGCTGTTCAACACTGAGGGTCGTTGTTGAATTTCAGACAGCTTATCTTGCAGAGACTCAGGAAAATGCGAGAGGGAATGAATTCATTCTGTTTTCACATCCAAGATAAATAAAGGCTGTATTTTTTAAATTACGGTTGCCTTTGAATAAACGCAAAAGTATTTTGGCATTGAAGTATTTATCATTATGCAGCCTGACCATCAGTTGTATAAAACGAAACAAAACGCACAATCAGACGCATGACTCACTGGCTCTCCAATTAAAAGCCAGGAGGTATTAATGACTAATAGAGCTACCTGCGTCACACTCTCCTTCCTGTGATTCAGATATTGATGTCATTTCAATCACATGTGTTCGTTCCTTTCATAATGTGAAAATTCTGCAACAGTATCGCGTAGCTGGAGGGGAAACAGAGGTCTCTGTTTTTTCGGACAGCCACTGCAGATTAGTGTGCTTTCTGGAAATAATGACTTTCTGCTAACAACCTAATCTGTCAATCCAAACACTGCGAGGAGCCCTGTGTTCCACATCCCGGTGAACAGATTGGCGGATTGTCTGCTGCCAGGACAGACAGTAGATCATATCCCCGCGTCGCCACCAGAGAGCTACCGCGGAGCTCAGGCGTATTAACTGAACCCTCATATTTAACGTAAACTAACAGGGAATCGTCAGCCTCAAACACGAGAGTGAGGTTTAGAGTCTGCTCCCCTCAGAGTTGCAAATATAGGACAAAATAACCTACAGTGTATGCACGGTGTCTGTTTAAATGGTGAATAAATAACACCCACTGAAGCTGGACTTGAAGATAACGCTCTACCGTGGGAGCAGAGGAGCTAGCGCTTAGCCCAAGAGGCAGGCCTGTGAGCAGGACGGCAGGAGAGCTCAATTGGTATTCCTGCTTGAGTTGCATCCCAGAAGGCCAGCCCTCATAAATAATATGATAATACTGTATTTCCAGTGCTGCTGAGGTTAGCTGTATGGCATGGGAGGAACAAAGCACAGGGCTGTGAGAGTGACCCGAGGTGAGTGGCAGGGATCGGCAGCCGGCGGTGCATTCTGGGGTGATTGCTCTCAGAACCAGTCAGAAGCTGAGGAGAAGGGAAGTGTTGACAAGTTTAATCAAACTGTGTCAAGCTTGACAAGTGCAAGATTGGGACTGTAAAAAATGGCTGACAGGGGCGCCGTGTTTATGCAGAGAGCACAGCGCCGCCGGTACAGATCATTTACCCAGGGTTTTTTTTGGATCTGTCTGAAGGACGCCCCGGCCCCCTTGTTTAAGCGGAGGGGATCTTAAGCCGCTCCCGTCTTGACCCAATCTTTCAAAACAAACCGTGCTCCTGCCAGACAGGGTGTAAGAGTGGAAACATCGAATTTAACACTGCCATGGGGTGCATAGATGGGAAAAATACAGGTTCAGTTGCTTTCTTGCAGCTGCAGCATAAAGAGGTGACTGCTCCCTGATATCAACACGCGCGCGCGGTGGCTTTCGAGGAGGGCGCCAGCGCTCAACCCAACTGTTTCCTGCCAGGGAAAAACAGCTACAGCGGCACATTTTGGCATCCGAATATTTATGCAGAACACATTTCTACTGTAATGGCATTTTATCTCTTCGGGTTCACTGTACGGATGATATGGATGTTTACGGGGTATGTACAGTTATTATGCCATTGACGTTTTTTTTTTATCTCCCTGTCGGCCCCCTCTCTCTCTCTCTCTCCCCCCTCCTCCCTCCCTCATATCTCTTCATATGTCACAGAGTGTTTTGTGATATTTTTAGCTCAAGTATTTGCTTTTGCTGTCACTATAGAGCATTTTTTTGCCCAACATATCACCCCAGCAGCACAGTGCAGTACAGTGGAAGCACTTAAATGTAAGCAGTATTTGCCAACGTGGATGGAATACATAAAGTGTAATTCAGCCCAGAGCAGAGCATCCCTTAGTGTACTAGTTTTACGATGAATGTACTCTACGTGGAGACATCTTCATACTCATATTGGGCTGAAAAATACTTCCCATTATTGAGCTCTGATACGAACGCCGCGGTGCACACCGACACCCATATTTTTTCGCCAAACAACAAGCCCAAAGCACTTTTATGATAGCTGAGACAGCATTATCTGTATCACCCTATGATCACTCAAAGTGTCTTTCGGGTCTTCAGAGGCTTATTTTCAACAACATTTCCAAAGCCGCTAAGGTATATCCTCACATTAACATTTCAATATCCCAAATTTTCAAGGATATTGATGCTGTTTATGTATGCGGTCCCAAAAGAGAGCCTTTTTACAAAATCCCTCCACAAAACAAGTCGCCTGGTGAGATAGCTCAGTGCTTTTCCACAGCTATATATCCGACAGTGAGCCACATATTAGTACGTGACTAGCTTAGGGGAGAGTTTTGTGCGCTTAAGCATAATTCTCACATCACACTAAAGCACAGTATTTTCTGCGCTCCACAACATTGGTTGACCTCACGGAGTCTGGCTAAACTTTGAAACTTACTCCACTAAAAAAAAAAAAAAAAAAAATCAAGTCATACGAAGCTAAAGACGTATCTGACCATCCACCGCCTGAATCACAATGTCATAATTTCTCTCCACTCTGTATTTAAATGACAAACTGTGGCCTGTTTCTAATCATGTCTCCTACAGGTAATCCTTTCATGGCGGGGGGAAATGTATTCCTCTCACTTACATGCAGGGAGCATGTATTTGCATTTTAAGACAAAGTGCTGCCAGCCTCATAATCCAGTTAGTCATCCATCTACCCTTCTGCAGCCACACAGTTATATATTTGTTATTGTATCATTTAGAAATTGGGGTGTGGGGTTGCAGTGATTGATCATTTTATAATTTTAGTATTCTGATGATTATTCAAGTAGTTGGAGAAGAAATACAGTTCTCTTTAACTGTTAATTGATCACAGAGAGCAGGGTTAGCAGGTGTAGGTAAATCCTTCATGATAGTAAATAAATGTTAAGTTAAGAAGACTGGCTAGTGCACATTTATGTACCTGCTGACACTTCTCACTGCAGTCAAACTAAACCTGCTGTTGGATCCGTGCATTTTAGGCTCCAACTGCTACTTACACAACCTGGTGATTTGCTGGGTATCCATCACTGTGAGTGAAGCAGATCATAACACACTAATAACAGGAGTGGGACTCCTTGACTGAAGCAACTTGTAATTTTAGTTTTTTTTTTTCTTTTTGTGGAAAACTTAGCTAACTGATGGACATCATATCTAACCATCCAGCCATTACCTATAGCCATAATCAACATACTGTCTTCACCAGGCTTCATTTTCGACCAGCTTAAATTATTGCATTGATTTACCGATGTGATAAGTGTTAACATTAGCCTGTGTCACGTTCCGTTTCTAACGAGATCATGTACCATGATGTTGTCCTGTTGTGACGGATCAGTTAGTGTTTTGATCTACAATCGAGCGCACTGTACAGATGTCAGCATCGGAAGAAAAAAACTCCTGCACAATGTCCACTTCACTTGCAGTAAGGTATGGTACAACAAGTATCGAAACACAACCTTACCTTCATATAACCTGATTGAAACATTTTTACTACATTTCTGATCGCAAGTGAAGTGGACAGTGTGGACAGTTTTTTTTTTTTTTTTTCGGCGTCTCTCCTCTTTGCCATTAGTATTTTCTCTACCTTCCTCCAGTTTGTGTCATCTTCACGTCAAATGTCCACAATGTGAGTGTGTTTTGCACCAGTAAGAATCATCTGAGCAAAACTCTATAAATAAATCTACAGATAGCTATCTGTTAAAATATGTTGTTATGTGAATTAAACCAAGATTGTAAGAACTCATGTACCCAGCAGAATTGTTTCAGCCATAAATTGGGATTTACACATTAAGAAATCACGGTAGCTTGGAAATTAGTATTATGTTGATAAACTAGAAGTTGTATCTTTTACTTTCAAAGTGGTTGTATTGGTGCAAAAATAATTTATAATATACATTTTAGAATAATGATGATTTTTTATGTAAAATAGTGCATGGATTCTGTTCATTCAGCTCCACCTTGTAGTGTGTTATGGTGCCAACAGGGGACAAATAATGTTATAATCCCTCCGTATTATAGCGAAATACTGGTATGTATCAGTTGTGTACCGATGGAAGCTGTCAGCCCCTTACAACTAAAGTTGACAATGCTGTCATCACTGTGGCTGCTGAGCTGTAATATTTAGTTTAACACTAAAAATCAAACTGTTGGCCTCGTCCTGAAAGATCCACGGATACAGATTTCTTGAGACGAGAAGTGAAAAATCTTCTTATGTGTTTGGATAAGTGTTTAATTGAGAGATTTCGACCTCTGCTAACCCGGCTACAGACACATCTCAGATTGACTGGTTTGAGGGCTACAGATTAATATACCACATCAAAGACGGCTCAACAAGTTAAAATTTACCAAACAAAATATGTTCTATCTCGTCTGATGGCAACCCAGAGACTGAACGTCTACTGACTTCAGGTCAAAAAAAAAAAACGGGTGTACGGCTGCAGGCTAGCAGTTTTATTAAGTTTTTGTTTAAACAAACCAAAGGAAATCCCTCTAATCAATATCATGTTAAGGGGATCTTAATGCTACAATTAAGTTTGGTTGTCACTTTGACATTTTCTTTCTATTAAACCCACTATCTCTGACAACCGTGCAGAATGATTTCAGTGTTATTGTGCTGTTAGAAAGACACCGGTTGTTATCAATTTATCAATAGTTGTTCCCAGCCCTGCAGTTGTAACACTACATACTGTGCCACTGTAGTTAAACCGTCGCCTTGCTGCTACAGACCAACCTGCTGTGTCTTTTTCTGTAATATGATGGCCCAGTGAACCAAAAGCTTTTGCCTTCTGCCACAAACATTGGTGGGGAGCGGAGCAGTGTCAGTGTCAGAGTTGATTTCTGCCTGCAGTGAGGGAAACACTCAAACCGCTCGATGGACAAAGTCTGCCTCGAGGCACCATTTTAAGACTTTCCCCAAAAGGGGAGGACTTCATCTCACAGTGAGGACATGATGGAGAAAATACCTTTGCAGCAGCTAAAACACCATGAAATTCAAGTCTGAGTTAATATTGATCGGCTACAAAAGTAATCTTTTCTCACCCTTGGAGTCCGAAACAAAGAAATCTATTTCCTCCATTTTCCAACCCCGATAGGTCATATATATATATATATATATATATATATATATATATACATATATATGTGTGTGTGTATGTATTTATTTATAATATATAATAGTTGCACATATGCAGCTGTTAAAAGTACATTAAGTACAATTTTTACAATCCCACGGCATAAAATGACAATAATAAGCAGTGTGTGTGTCGGGATTTATTGGTGCTGTGATTCATCAGTGAGCAGTCTGCCTTTAAAAACTTACATTATGATCTTGTGCTCTTTTTCATGGATGAGAGAAGGCAGTTCTACAACAGGAGAAATTATTCTGTAAAATGATCTCTTAATGTATGACACTGTTTATTTTAATTAGCTGCTTTTCCCCATCACCTTTTTTTTTTTTTTTTTTTTTTTTTTTACTATTTACACACGAGCACAGTCTGTTCCAGATGCATGTCGATGATTCTACAATTTCTTGGCACAGAGTCAAGTTTGCCCTTTCTCCTTGAACTAAATATATGCTAGATAATGAATTAAAAGATTTTATATTATTTGAACATATCTGGAAATACAAAGTTCCTACCAATGATTTCAGCATCAGCTCGGCTGTTTTTTTTGCAACCACAGCTGTGCTGTAAGCATTGCTGAGGGCGGTGCCTGTTTAGTTGTGACATCACAACCCCCTGAAAGTCCTGGTGGCCCTGAGGCTTGTTATTAAAAAAATAAAAAAAAGAGAAAGAAAGAAATGGGAGTCTCACATTCTAAAATATGGGACTTTCAACGTTGTCATGGTTTTGTTGTGGCAAGTCAAAGCACAGGTTGTTGTCTTGGTTCAACATTAAAAAAGTCAATTTGACTTTCCATTACTTCTTATTACTCTTATTCTCCAGCACACATTGCACAATGGGGGCCTAGCAGTAGTTGCTTTTCGCCATAAGGCCCCCCTACGTGAATCCAGCCATGCACATGTGGAACAATAATTTCCAACATAAACATATTAGGCAAACATTAAAGGAAGCATATTGGAGACGGGGTTGGTCACGTCACAGGTTGCATAATGTCCCTTCAACTGTTGTACTGTTGAATGTAATAACTGACAAAGTAGTGATGGGTTCCTTTGGGGATTTCATGTAGCCGTGGAGCATGACGAGGCCATGATGTGCTGCATTGTGACAGCATTGGTCACATTGCCAGGTGCTCTTCTCTCAATTCAGGTCAGTGCCAACGTGGGACTCTATGGAAGCATTGGTGCGAGAACACTCGAACGTCCTTCAGTATGCTTCACTCACTTGCGAGACGCGTTGGAAAAACCCCTGCAGAACCAGAGAAAGAGGGAGAATGAAGTGTGTTATCGCAGAGAGAAAAAAAAAACCAGCCCACTGTGTGAATGACAAGGCAGGAGGACACTGCACTGCCACGCTGACATTCACTCTCTGGTAGGGAGCTTACCGCCAAAGATATGGCAAACCCTGCGGTGCTTTCACAGGGAGCAGCAGAACACACACACACACACACACACACACACACACACTGGTAGGCTTCAAAGCTCTTGTCAAGCCACTTTAACCTCACCCGAACCGCACGTAACCCTTGACTGTCACCTTTGTTTTGCTCCTAGAGCTTCCACGCATCCTGTGCCAAGCCAGGTATTTCTAATTTGCCCCTGTGCCCCGTGGGCAGGAGGAGCTGCAGTGTGCTGGCTGTGAACCATAGGTGTGACATGGCAGATGGAAGGAGCGGTGGGAGACTAGGTGAATCTTTCAGTCCTACGGCGAGTCCCCTGGGCTGCAAGTGGAAAGTGACCGCAGTAATTAATCCATTTTCACCAGTTTTTTTCAACCTCCGAATATTGAGCCTCACGGGGAGAGTGTTCACTGAAGGACACAAGTACAGCAAATTTCATTTTAGTCTTTTTTTTTTCTTACTCTATTGAAGTGGTTGGGAGGGAGGAGGAGGCAGTGAGACTGGAAGGTGTTGTGTGTGGTGAATAGGGCCATGTTAGATGGAGGTCATGGTAGTAACGCTCCAGTGGAATAAACTGAGAGGAATCCAGACATTTTAATGCATGGCTCGTCTTTATGTAGATGTTCTTCATGTATCAATCAAGTAAAACTGTAACGCATAAAGGATTCCAAGAGACTGGAAAGGATAATCTTCTTAGAGAAAGTGTTTGAATATTGAATGTATTTGATAGATGTGGACCTAGTCTTCAACTAGGCTTCAGCTTTTTTTGGTTGCATTAACTGTCGTGCAGTTGAAATGTGCAAATCAAGTTTGCAGCCCACAGTTACAGCTCAACGTCCTCATTCTTAGTAGCTGTTCTACACACCATCACAGAGAAACCCAGAAATTGGTCGAAATAATCACATTTTTTATCCCCCTCCTGGCGATTCCCCCTTATGAAATCTGTTCAGATCTCAGAGGTTGCAGGGAAATTTCCATGTTGCATCATAATGAAAACATCAGATCAAAGGAAGGAACTCTTTAAAATCTGTCTCTATAGATTAGCATTATAAGAGCAAGTATTAATTCGCAGAGAACAAAGGGGGGGTGATGCGCTTCACAAGCGTCTGCAAGACCCAGAATTAAGCCTGTGGAAGGCCAGGTGCATACGCAGGGAAAATAAAATGTAATTATTTCAATTTTCTGCAGCAGTCAAGTAAGAAGCAAATGTGATTCAGTGCTTGGCCTTGATCAGTGTTATCATCCCTGGAAGGGAAGTGACCTCTGGTCAACAGGGGCCAGCAGAGCAAAGGTTGAGACAGTAAACAAGAGATGCCCAGTGGGGTCGACTGTGAATATTTTACTGAAACAGATGGATTTTCTCTTTTAACTCAAGGTTTATCTTTTTATTGCCTTATGAATAAGTTGACCCCAATGTGAAAACGAACTGAAGTGTCTTTTTTATCAAGAATGCTTCTTATCACGTTCCCCTGAGATTAGAGGTTAGCTCGAGTGGAAAACACATATATGAGGGTATTTCGAAAAAACACTCCTTTAGACTGTGGAATATTTATAACCTTAATACAGCGAGAGAGCGAAAACCAATCAAGGATGACCAGCTGAACATACTACCAGTAGCTTATTATTACAATAGGAACAATCATTTTTTGGTTACTGACAGTGTTGGGCACGTTACTTTTAAAAAGTAATTAGTTAGTTATAGTTACTAGTTACTGCTTCTCCCAAAAAGTAACTGAGTTAGTAACTGAATTACTCCACTATAAAAGTAACTAGCTACCAGGGAAAGTAACTTTTGCGTTTTATTTCTTCCCCTTTTTGAGCTCGGCATTCATTTTAGTGTACTATGTATTTAGAAAATGTCTTTCTGCATGGCGGACCGGCAGCTGCTCTCCCCGGTATTTTGCCAATGAGGGTTCTGAAGGAGTCCTAGTCAACTGTTGATAACAGGAGCATGTTCTCAACAACATACCTGTCTATCATTGCATTCAGTTCAGTCTGTATCACAAGTTTTTGTGAAGCTGGAGCAGAAACATCCAGCTGTAGCTGCTTGGACAGCTCTGTGTCCTGCTTTGTTTGTCCTTGCCTGCTGTCATTATCAACAGTGTCAACAAAGGTGTTTTTGGCCAAACACTTCGCTCTGGGACATAATGAACACTTCACATGTGCGTTCCTACCTTTTACCTCAAGGAGATTAAAGTAGTGTCTGTACTTCCACTTTGAAAACGCCAACTTTTCCTCTGGACTCACCATTGCGGCAGCTCACCTCTGCTAGTTTGTGTGTGTGAGGCTGCTGTGTGCGTGTGTGGTGTGTGTGTGTGTAAACTGAACACTGCCTCTGATTGGCTTACAAACTCTTACTCTACTTTAGCAAATCATCATCACTTATGCGGTTGTCTTGCCCCTCCCTCCTCACTGGTTACTGACATATAAAGGTGTGCATAATTAATTTAAGATAAGACAAGAGGAGAGAAGAGAAGAGGAGGTAGAACTTTAAAATTCCAAAGGACATTCTTGTGCCAGATTGCTCCAATAAAAATTACAAGACAACCAGTGGATTCTCGGGTCACTATGTAGTTTTAGAAAAAGGTTTTCAGAACAGTGTTTGAAGCTAGAAGGTGGCAGAGTCTGATACATATAAACAAAGTAAAAACAGTATGGCATTTTATTGTCCTTTACGGTCAGTTTGTTTATTCATTTAATTCAGTCATGAAAACAAAGCAAGTTTATTTAGTTTGTTTAAGCATTAAAAGAAATCTGTCTCTTCTGTTTAAAATATTTCTCCTAAAATTATGTGGTGCACCTTTAATGCAGTCATTTTGGATCCAGGTATTTATGACTTATTTTGATCATATCTATGCATACTTTTATATATATATATATATATTTATATATATGTATGTATATATTTTATTAATCGATTGAACTGATTGTTTTTTATACACAATTCCATCATTCCTTGTGAGAATCTGAAGCTTTATCTATCCAGGTCAGCTCTTTGTAGATAACAAATCTCTTTGTACAGGAGGCTCTTCAAAGAAAGCAACATCAAAACAAGGCGCAGCTTTTACAGAATGATAAAATGACAACATGGCCACGGGTTACCGTGGAGCTCAGTAGCAGCAAAATTAAATAATGTATGAAATCAAAATCATTTAAAAAAAAAAAAAAAAAAGCTTCTTATCCTCGACTTTGAAGTCAAAATCCGCTCAATCCAAACTAAATAAATAAATAAATAAATAAATAAATATATATCTCAAACCAACTTTACAGTGTTTTGCAGCCTTTTTTTTTACACTTCCAACTTTTAATAACCTTTTCAATGTTGAATTTGTAGTAATGAACAGTAATGGCTGCAATGTTACAGATACAGAAATACCATGATCAACTCAGATCACTTGTGGGCAGGAAAGTCTCTCTACAAGGTGCAAGGTTCTTGAAAGTGTTATGTTTTGTAGCTGGCCGACCAAGAAGCAGAGACATGAAGATCGAAGTTGAGGTAAAAGGTCTGTTGTCACAAAAGGAAATGACGAGGACGAGGGCAGGCAGGTGAACAGGTTGGGCCGGGAGACAGAGCGGAGTCATCTCATTTGGTATTTCCAGGGTGAAGCAGGGATCGCTGGTGAACGGGTGAAGGCGGTTGAGCTGATTGCCGAGCAGAGAGACGGCCGAGGTATCTGTGAATGAGCGGAGCAAAAACAGTGTGTTACAAAAACAAAGGGGAAATCCATTAGAGGTCAAAAAGCATGAGATACTGTACTTGAGTGAGCTGGAGAGACGGAACAACCTGGCATCGAAGAGAGTCAAAGACCAGGGTTACAGTCTGTCAAGGCCGTTGATGAGAACCTACCTGAGGAAACGGGAAACAAGAAAACAAAACAGTCCTGGCACACACTCTGACGGAAACTTTTAATAGAGAGATGATAGGTAGATAGCTAGGGGCAGTTTATAAACAAATAAATAATTCAGAAATCATTGAATTATTTATTTTCTATCGATCGATGATAGAAGCGCTTACAGAGCCTCTGACTGTTTTGGAGGAGGAAAAAAAAAGAAAAATCAGACTAACCTTTCAAAAGAGCCCCAAACCATGCTGTACTCCAAATGGTTCAACAACAGCTTCGGATTTACTTTGAGCTGGAGTGGGATCGGTGTTTGGGGATCATTTTACATTTTCAAGGAATAGTAACAGGTCAGAAGCAAGGAGGGTAAAGGAAAAACACGAAGTAAATAAATTAAAGCTAGCGTAACATGAAGCGTTAAAGGTAAACCGATCCCTGGTTAAAAGTCTGGATTACCGTCTGTCGAAACAGAGGCGGTCAACTTTTAAACCGTTAAAAGCTGCTGAGATTCCTCTAAAAGCATTTTCATCTTTAACAAGACCACAAACCTGCATCATAACTAGTGTGTCAAAGATTAACATTTGACACATTTTGACATAGATAAACAATATAAATTGTTCAAAGGAGAGATGCAAGCACAGAGCCTGAGAGCTGCTTTGATGGCAGATAGAATCTATGGAGCAAAAAAAACATCACGCCGAGTCTGTCATCGTTTACAAACCGCAGCTCGGGCTGGGGACTCGGTGCCAAGTAATCTCTGTCAGAGAGAAGTGTGATCAATGGTATAAAAACCTCTGAAAAGATCTATAAATAGGCAGAAATAATTATCTGAGCAAATTCAGTGAATGTCAGTCTACCTGCCTCCTGACATGCCTGCTTTGTCGCAAGCTGTACTCGCAGCTGTGACATTAGGGTGCTGTGTTAAATTATGCCAACATACAGAGGCAATAAATCAGTTGAACTTTCACATGCGTGGGTCCTATCTAAATTGGATTGTTCGCTTTCCAATGCATGTGGAAGCAGATCCGTGCAGCCTCATGTGGAGTATAACACGCAATATTTAACATCAGGCTGAATAATTCTCACAGAAGCTGAAGAATGAGTATATCGCCAGAAAAAAATGCTCGATGTTCTGAGTGCTGGGGCTACTTACTTGTTTCCGAATATATGTATACTTTTGATTCATTGCTGTTAATTCATATGTTCTTTAAATATCTAGTAACTAATCCCAGGAATTATGCGTATTCTTCTGAACACTCACAATCACACAGTTCCCATTCCTCTGCACCTGCAGGGATATAAAGGTTGTTTGATTTTACCTATTGATTAAGATCAACGGAATTTGCTTAACCCTGTAAGACCCAATAGAAAAACCTAAAAAAACAATTTTTTGACCCTTCAGATGTTGTTGTAGGAGGCCTCTAATGCAGAAATGAAAGCGTTTTTTAAAAAAAAATGTTTATGTACGTTTTTAGAGAAATGTTGTAATATTGCATGTTGGGCTTAGGTGGGAGCAGAATTTCTGTATGTGTACTCATGTTCTCTGAACAACAATTCAGAACAACTAAGGGTTCATTTGCAGAGTTGATTGCTCACTTAGCCCCATAAAGGTATATAACATTAATAATAATCACACATTCATATTTTTATGAAGAATTTATATTTTTTATTTTTTTATTAAATAGCTTTTCCTAGTGACTTCTTCATTCCTTTTTTTCTTTTCATGGCTGACTTTCATTCATAGTGAAAGTCCCAAAAACAGTTCTTGTCCTCTGAAAAGCAAAGGTGAACATCACACTTGCTGCATTGCATGTTAGTGTATCCTTTAGTGCAGTATCTGCAGCTTCCTCTCCCTGTCTTCACTGGGACATGCGCAACTAGGTCCTAGCGTACATCCAATGGGAGGTGTGCACTTCTCTTGGATTTCTTCTGAGGAGTCAGAGAGCTTCCTGATGTCACTGTTGCTGGGCTCCCTTTGCCTGAAGATGGTCGTCCTCTCTTTGGAGTTTGGAGCGCCATGTTCACCAGGATGAGAGAGGATGCTGGTTGTGCCTGAAACTGTCTCCTGTTCATTGTCTCTTTGCTAGAGATCTTGAGAGAGGATGATGGTGTGCCAGAAGATGTACATGTACCAGCGACAGGATTTGATGGGGGACCTCTATTTGGCTGTAAATGAGTCCAACAAATCCACAACTCCCATGTACTTGTTGTTGGCACCAACAATGTAAGGCCTCTCAACTTCAGTGTAGGTTCGGCTGGCTTTGTCCTAGCGTTGAATCTTCTGCACAGGTTCAGGTCCAGCAAAGGATAACACAAGTGTGATTGCCCTGTTGTCAAACCATTTGACAGTACAGATGTTGTGATTCCCCTCCACTCTGACGTCATCGTTTCCTCTCCCCTTTTTCTTCAAGCTCTTCTCATCTTCAAGGTCACAGTTGGGCAGGCGCACCTGCCTGGCTGTTCCCACGTAGTGAATTCCCCAATGTTTTCCAGGCAGACAATACTGTCTGCTTATTGTAAGTCGCTTTGGACAAAAGCATCTGCTAAATGCCCTAAATGTAAATGTAAATGGCTTAGCCTATGCTCTCTACTTATCATGCCAAAAGAAATGTGCATCCCAATCACCAGCCATTAAGTCACACAATACTGCCTTGACATGACAATTCTGCTTGTAATGCACTCTAATTATCATACTAAAAGGAAAACATGCATACCCCCACTTACATCCACACATCCACATTCAGGAAAATGTTCACCTTTTCCAGAACTGAATTGTCTGTTGATATCCTCTTTGTGGACAAAGTTGTGGAATTTTAGGTCAGTCTGATCAAATTAACTACATTTTTTAGAGATAAACTTTTAAATCAGTCAAATTTGACCAGAACACAACATAAGGGTAGTATGTATACTTTCCATGTATAAAAAAACACTCTGTTTCAGGCAGTGGTGTAGTGGAGGGAATACAACCTGTCTGTTCCCACTGCAAAAAGCCTGCTATTTTGACTACCACACTCACCCAACGTTGTAATATTGCAAATATGTAACAAGCTCTAAATGAAATTTGATGAATCTATTCTACAAAAACTACATATGTACATGTTCTAGACATTGTAATAACAACAAAAAAAAAATATAAAAGACATTTTACTAACTTGAATCTGATGAATTTAGTCCAATTAAACAAAGCAATGTTGTCCGAAGGAAACCATGAGAGGTTGTGTGAGTTCATGGCCATGAGGCGCGACTTATAAACAAATGTACTATCCAATAGCATCGTGAGACTGAACAATAGGACCCAATGACTATGTAAATGTGGTAAAAAACAACATAAAATGTAACAGATTGTTTTTTAGGGTGACTGAAGGTAACGTTGTAATATTACAACTGTGGGTCTTAGAGGGTTAACTGATTACAGCAATGAACCAATGCAAAACGCAATGTGATAGCTTCATTAAAGGATCGCGTTTGTGTCTTTTTTATTTGATGGTTCTTGAGATATTTGGTTCAATAACCGCAAGTATGAACCTAAACGGCAGCACCTGAGGAAAAGTCAGGAGACTGATGAAATCGGGATTCATCCTCAGTGAACCATGAATGCTTTTACATCATTTAGTTAGAGTCCTCCAAGTCGAAGTTTGCCGACTTCTAAGGCCAAGAGAAAACTGTGACTTGCCTGTGCCACTGGAAGAAAAGCAACACTATGCAAGAATAAGTATTTGACAGCTTTGCTAACACAGCCAAGTACAACAACACAAACCAGCTGAGATTAAGACTAAAAATCAGATTAATTCTGTCTGATGTATGTATGTCTCCTTCTCTCAACTTCCTCCTTTTTTTCATCTTGATCTCTCCACCTCTGCCATTGGCTGCTGAGCTGGGTTTTGTTGCCTGCACGGCCGACTGCCCATTTCGGCACCACTCTAGGCCTGAAAACCGCCTTCTCCAAACGGTCCACAGCTCCTGTGCTACTGAAGGAAAACGCCAACTCTCCCCTGGTGCTCAAAGCTCCCGGGCACAGTCAGCTAGCAGAATGGTTAACTGAGATAACTAGCTGAGCTTCAGTTGTTGCTGCTGTGAATCTCTGTAAAGGTTTTTTGGACTATGAAACTTCACCCGACTTTAAATCTGCGCTGGGGTGAGCGGAATGCGACTGGATTTTTATATCTGGGTTATTCATCCACCTGGGACCATGACTGTCTATACAACATTTTATGGCAGTCCCTCTAATATTAATGAGATATTTCAATCTGGACCAAAGTGGTGAACTAATTAGCCAACTGACCGACGTCTCCATCCCTCGACTCATGCGGCGTGGCTTCAAACCTCTGAGCCAACGTGTTTCTTGAAGCAGACGCTAAAGCAATGTGACTGACACTGAGATGATTTCCGCCCATCTGACATAACTGTATGCACGCTTTTGTCATCCTTTCACTGAAAAAGTGTACTGATGATTGTGCAAACACAACAGATCCGTCTACACGCCGCCTCGAGAGCATTTGCCTTAAATTACAATGACAGCAACGCTGTGCTAAAAGCTTGAAACCAAAACCCACAATAGATGTATTTCATGAGGTATTTGGATTAGTTTAGTGGATTAGAAGGTAAACACTCAATTATTCACTTAGGGGCTTGCATACACACAGTCCTTGTAAGATCGTACAGGATTCAGAGCATGCATCTAATTTTTTGCCTTAAGGCGTTATGAATGAAGACAAGCAGAGAGGGTGCTTCTCCACCAAGTCTATTAGCAACAAGCCCATTAATCCCGAACATGAATACACAACATAATTATAGCCATTTATTGACTTTCATGTCTTCTCTTTGCTGGTGTGCTGTTTGTGTTTATGATACATGCAATACCGTGGATTTGAGCTGTGGTATCTGGTGGTTCAAGACCAGTCAGGTGAGACCTCAGCTCTTTTACTGAGGATTGGTTTGTTCAGTGTGTCTCCCTGCCAACAAATGAATCCGCAGTAATTCAACTAAAGGTCACTGTTTGTATTAAGTGTTTTTAACCTGAAATGATGCAATGATAGTGGCTCTGTGATTCGCTTCGATAGTACTTGAGGGGCTATACTCAGCTGATGCTAATGTCAGAACGCTAACATGCTGATGTTCTGTAAATATAATTCCTTTCTTTTTTGTCCTCTTAGTTTAGCTGCTAACATGCTAATATTAGTTAATTAGGGGAAAACAAACCGCAGCTAAGGCTTTGTTTGGGGTTATTTGGTTATTAATCAAAGTATACAGTGACATTTTGACATGATGGTGAGGCTTGAAGTCTGGGGTTCACCAACATTTATATGGTTAATCTTGTGGGGAAAATGAATGTTTGAATTAAAATGTAGGTGTTATAGCAATCAATCTAATAACTGCAGAGACGCTTCATAAATGTCACGTTCGTGGTAATGCAAGATGCAAAGTCAGACAATGAATGTGTACAGACAATTTTTGCAAATCTATCAAGCACATGTTGAGAGTAGATAGATGTTTAGTAGATAAAAACAAAAACCTTTGATGGGTGTACTAGAGGAAAACAGGATCACCAATATCAATGAAATACTTCCTCTGAGGGTGCATTTTATATGCCCATTTTGAGATTCATACATAATTTGGGGTTGTTGCACATTGTCCTGTGCAGCATTGTATTCACCCGCTGTTTGACGTGTCAGGAGTTCATGATCCTGTCTCTTTAAGGCCATTAACTCAAATAAAGCCCTGCTGCTCTGATTGGTCAGCTCACACAGGCCTGAGCCACGTCGCTCACAGTGTCTGCAGCCTGCTCAGCTGGTATTTTTTAGTTTTCAATCAGTGGCACTTCTATCTTGAGCAAGAACCATTTCTAAACCAAAAACTTCAACATTGCTTATGCTAGAGAAGTAGTGTGATCCGTATTGGCCTCAGCCTCACTGCCCGCCAGGCCCCTAATGTTACAGCTTTGTATGATGTGTTAGCAAGCTAACTGTAAAGTGCTAATCAAAGTTACACACAACTGCCAAGCAGATAAAAATCCCTGCAATCTGACCATTTTGTTATGTTCAGGGCATGTCTATCAAGTATATTTAAACACAGAAGCAGCACACATGCACACGCCAGTGAGGATCTTGTCGCAACACAGCTAATGCTAACAGTACAAACACAGAAAGCAACCATTAATTAACAGTTAGGCTCAAAGCACTGTTTGTTATTTAGTTGGCTGAAAATGGGACTCTACAATTATACAGTTTGTATTGAGTTTCTCTCAATATTACAACATTAGTCCAAGATCACTTTAGGCTGGGAGTATTCGCATTAGCTGAGCAGCATGCTGACATCCACTTCAACAAGCTGGCAGTACTGTCTCTCTCATTGGTTGTTGTGTTCTGTCTCAGAAAGGGCTCATGTAACCACTTAGGTTTTGAATGTAAATATCAAACATGTTTGATGAGTCTTTGCACAGTTCAGGGGGCTTAAGATCTGTAAACCCCTCACATTGCCAGATAATCTGTGACGACCAGCATGTTTTGAACGCGCACTGCACTAGTTATTCTGATGTGCAACCACTTTACAATATGTACAACAGTGGCCACATTCTGAATGGCTTGCTCAATCCCATGTTTGTGGGTCTAGGTAGCCCACAAGAAACTGACAGGGGTGTCATATTTACCAATTTGTGGGTTGGTAGGCACTCCAGAAAACCAAATATATGTGCACGGCAATGAAAAGGTGAGTGTTTCAGGGAATGAAAGAATAATATGTCTTCTATAATGCAGCAGTGCACATATAAAGATTATTCTCCACAGGTGTTGCCGACAGATGATGCCTGCTCTTTGAATCCACGACAGTCATGTTAAACAGGTTTTCAACACATGGATGCAGCCTGCTCTACTTTGTCACTCCAGGAATGGAGAGCCTCAGTGTAATGTGTCTAAGGTGAGAAAAGCAGGCTGTCGGCAGCAACCAATAAACAAGAGCCCGCTGCTCCACACTAAATTGTCTCTGGCACCTGATATTGGCACATTTTACATGTTTCATTGTAAAGTTTGTCAAGGTAACTGTAGGAGATTATGGTAGTTATACCTGTGACAGAGTGCTTATGTGTGCGTCTTGTTTTTCCGACAGATACCCCGGCGTTTGCTCTTCAGATTAAAACCTATTTATGTCGGAAGGCAGAGCAGCCACAGTCAACTTGTCAAGTTGTTAAGTGTTACTTCGCTGCTACTTTAATCATTCTGCTTCACTGAGAGCCGGCATGGCAGTAGACCTGCAGTAAAAAAAAAAAAAAACGCCAAGCACAGTGCAGATTAGGCTCATCTTTCAGGGTGTCTAAAAATGTTTGGTACTTGCAAAATTGAAATTCCCTCATTTATTTTACCGGGTGACACAATAATTTATTATGCTACTTCTCATCAACCGTGTGTCAAAAGAAGATGACTGGTGGAGCCCATTTGTAGCTTCATCATATCACTTTATTGTGTCCAACTTGTCACTCTATGTGAGAAGTGGCCAACATATTGTTTTATGCCTGCTCTATCAATTTGCATGTGAAATATTTTCAGGAAGTATTAATGTGATGCAACCTGTAGCCAGTCGACTCAAGTCCCTGATTAATAGTGGAATAGTGCATGCTTGTGGAAAGAGGGTGTTACCCATTGGTGACTCTTATTTCTGACCAAGAATATAACAGCTCATATTAGCAAAGAGACAGCAACACAACAAGTTTTAAGTATTTTTTAGCTCCTCTAATGGACCGAGAAAAACACTGTAATTTCTGGCCATTATCTCAAATTGAACATGCCATGCTATGGATGTGGCGAGATCAAAAGCAAGAGTGCAGTCCTTCAACAAAGACCCCTTTAGCTCAGTTTCCTATTACGGGTAATTGATGCAAGACGGAGTAACAAGAAAGGAAAAAATGCCATTTGGTCTGAAAACCTTTTAGGAAAGACGGTAACTACTTCACACAGGTTTCAAAATACATTTTCCAAGTGTGTTTTCGGAGCAAAAATTTCACTGCATTACTGAGCTGAGCTGCTCAATTACTTCAGGATGAACTCAGCTATAACACAGACAGAGAGTGTAGCTGCTATGGCTGTTTGCTTTTTTGCGATTATTTGCTTATTTTAGACATGGACTGCAAGTTGATTTGTTCTAGTTGAAGTTATCTTAGAGACTTCCCCATACAGTTTGTGAGAAGTAGAATCACTAGGTTTGTGTGAATTACTGTGTGTGTGTGTGTGTAGGTGTGCGTGTGTGTGTGTGACAGGGAAAGAGAGGGGGATACAGATCAGGAGAAATAACCTGAATGGAAAGTAAGGTCTGCTGGGAAGACCTAGCAAAGATTAGCAAGCAAAGCTAAGTAGGGTAGCTTTCACTTAATAAAAAGCAAGTTAGGCTTGCTAACTTCATCTTAACTGGCTACATGATTAATATGTGTGCTTCTTGAACAAAGAAAATACTGTAAATGACATGAATGAAAAGTTTAGTCTGGTGAAAAACTGTGCAAAGATGAGCTAAGTAAAGTAGCTTCCGCTCTAGGAAATAGGCGCTAACTAAATTCTCACATAACCAATGCTATATGTGCTTGTCCTATTAATCCATCAATGTTTGACGGCCACACAGGACTATGACATGCACCACATAGTGACTCACTATAGAAGTCGATGGCAGTCTAGTATCATGGGAAACATCCACACATTGACCTGAAGTCTGGACACTGTTTTTGTGCATGTAAAACAAAATATTTAAGTACTGTGTAAATGTACATGTATCCACAATAGCTCCAGGAGATTTACAATCAACCAGATTCTCAGATTTCAAGTTGACTTTAAGTATGCTATGTAGCCAGAGTCGGGCGTCTTTTTGAACCTCTGAGGCTCACTAATTAACACTAATAAAGAAAAAAACCAAGGTGTTAATTAGCATTTGATGCGTTGGTGGAAGTGTTTCATTTTATTTTGAAAGGAGCAAAGGTAGTTCCCACTGTATCCAGCCTTCACGCTAAAAAAAAACAACTAATGGCATCTTGGCTCCAGCTCCATACCTAACACACAGACAGTAGAGCAGTGTCATCTTCCCATCTTACTCTCTGCGAGGAGTAAGTAGGTGAAGAAGCATATTAATACTATAAGCCTAATTGCACGGCAGCTTAGCCTTTTACTCTATTGACTTAAATATCTTTTCCGCTTCATCTTATCGCTGTTTGATGAGTTGAGGGGAGACCAGTGGGCTGCCTTTCCCACTGGTAGCAAAAATGAACAAGATCAGGAATAAGCAGAAAGCAGTCCAGACCCAGACACCATCCCATCTGGACCCAGACCCATAACTGAGAATTACCACGTTTCCCCTCTGTTAAAAATATAACAAATTCTTGGACATCAATCTACCAACGATACCAAAAAAGTGGATTGGAACTATACTGCCTGTTAAGGACTGAATAACTATAACCCTGTGCCAAGTACAGTTTTTCCTAACGGAGCCCAAGAGTAAATTTCATATCATTTCGGCTGTGCAGTTTATTTATATTTTATGTATTTGTTTAGAATATTTTCACATTCCAACTCCAATGCGTGAATGTCCTCGATAATTAAAAGTGCATTGCTCTAAACTTGAGTTATCACACTATTATATTATCATATCAGTGGCGTAAAATGGTTGTGAAATGTAAATAACACTCTAAACAATACAGTATTGTTTATCTGAATTACTTCTGAGATGATATACGTTAGCCTATGAGAAAAGTCGTTATCATGGCAGACCCAAGTGCAACCTTTCCTTTTTTTCGTTTGATTGTGATATTTTGTTGAAACATTCGCAATTCTGAGCCCAGACGGCTGATCAAGTCGTATCAAACCGTGAGCCTTTCTCGGCTTTATCTCTGCTTTTCTGCACGGAAAGCATTTAGTTGAGTTGGGTTAACCATTCCTGCTATATTGAACCTCTTCATTATATCTTGTTATGGTTTGGTTGAGTGAGCCACTGCGTCTCTGAGTTACACAGAGTCAATTCTGGTGTTTTTGAAGGGATCAAACCTGCGAGCCTCCAGTCATGCAGCTAATCTCTAATCACCCTGTCGCCCTACCATATGCTCGCTTCAGTATTTATATGTTTACTAACCCCAGTATAAGCTCCACGCTGAATTTATTCATGCCGCTCGAGCTCATGGACACGTTTTCACTTGACATCTGATACTTAGAGATCATAACAAGTCGACTCATCACACCTCGTAATGTGATTGCGTGTTTTTCTATCAGTGCCTCTGTGTACGTGTGCCTGCATGTTATTGTAAATCACGTATGTGTGTGTGTTTGTGTGTGTGTGTGTGTGTGTGTGTGTGACACGAGCAGACCCTCCCCTCTCTTCACTGCCCTTGATAAACTATGGGGTTGCCATGGCGACCACTCCTCACAGGCGGGGAGGATCAGTGGCCTTCTTTCTGGGATACATACAGAGCCCATAAGACCGCACATGAAGGACGGCTGTGTTGTCAGCTGCTGAATGTTTAAAGCTGCCTCACCGCTGTTCTTTCACAGCGCCATTCCTGTCCCTCAGTTATCAAGAATCTCTTGGCAGGGTCACAGAAGAGAAACGAGGGACTGGGTTAGCTGCTCTGGCAGTTTTCACACCGCTGTCTTTTTTTTCCCCTTTGTATAAAGTTCACGAAACAAATCTTCAGTCAGAGACAAAGTGTTTGCTCTCCCTTTCTCTCCGACAGGCTTTTCTTCGTCTGCTTTATGCACAAAAAGACAGATGTTTGCATGTGAGGGCTGCTTCTGGATTTGTATCCTTGCACTGTGCACTTTAAAGTATGATATAACATCCACGTTATTCCGTAACATGACACTCGTTTTGTTGTGTGTATCTGAATTTCTGGGTCAAACGGGTGGAACAGGAGAATAGCACTGATCTGTACAGGAAGACATAAAAATTTCACATGAAATAAAAATAGAAATGGAAGGCTCCATGAGTAAAAGGGCCCCCTTACGTCACTGGTCAGATCAACAGTGCCCCCTTCTGGCTGTTTGATCACATGTGTGAAAAACAACTTGAATCTTAAAAGGTTAGGGTCTTGTGTGTGAGCAAAAATAGTGATTATGTCTGATCAGACAATCCTGATTCCCACCAAACATTTAGACGGACATTTAGAGCTGTGTGTTTTCCTGCTGATGCTGTCATACACGATTATAGTGCTGGAGGGTCAAAAGATGATGCATATTCAAGTTAACGTTCATCCAGTCAGCCTCCAATTATACTCCAGTGAAGGAGTGTTTCACAGCATGCATCCATTAAAAGGGCGGCCAACCTCTTCAGACATTAATTACTCACACGAACATTTGGAAGACGATAGAATAGTTACCTGATGTGTGTGAGATGTGTGTGTAAACGTCACATGTACTCGATACTTTTCATCCTCCATTTCCCCTCCCAACATTTTTCTTGTCTGTGTCTCAGCCCCGGCTATGCAATACAGGCAAAAAAATTTAACACCTCAGGGATACTGTAGTCAGTGATTTTAACATTTCCTTTATTCTTTTCTCGCTACGCCAGAGACTTCCTGAGTCTGCAGTCAGTGCAGGATCTGAGGCCCGAGGCTTTTTGTGAGAGACTGGAAGGAACAAAAAAAGAAAATCAAAACTCTTGACCTGTCAGCTTGTTTAGCTGAATAGAGTTATTGATGATCTTATTCTAGTCTTTTTTAGAAACTCAGTTAGTGATGCATGTATAATTGATGCATAGTGACTTCTATGCATCAATTATACATGCATCACTAGCTGAGTTTGGCAGCAGTGGAAACAAGCTGTAAACACAACAGTGACATATAACTTTTTTTTTTTTTCAATGATATAGTGAACTTATATCTGCCAGCTTTCCCTTATAAAAGACACGCAAAAACTACACGCATTCATTTGGCGTCATGTTCCTTCGACTTACTTAAAGTGAGTCCAGTGTTTACTCACCTTTCGGCTCTGTTTTGTTCTGTAAAAACTCAAAACACAAAAAAATACAGTTTTTTAGCTGCTACATGTTCCACCGGCTTTGACGCATACTCTCTGTTCGGCGAGTTTTGAGAGCTTTTGTTTTTTAATGGGAAACAGCTGCCTGTTGAAACCAGGAACAAGGATGATGAGATCGATGTGTGTGTGTGTTCCTGCGTGTGTGTGAGTGAACCATACTGGTGTAGCTGTAGGCTGGAAAATTTAAACACTGAGCTGAAAGATGAGGGGGAAACGAAGAGTCGGGTTATAATTCTCCAGATGCGACAACTTTAAGATACAGGTAGTCGTAATCCATTGTTAATATCAAAACACTCAGAGGCTCCAATTTTAAGCTGACTGTTTCTGTCACACATGTGAAACTGTGTATGCAAACCATGGATATGTTTTAACTCTTTATGTTTCCTTAGGTTCAATTTTCCATTCCATGTTGTGACAACGCCGGGCTTGAGGCCTGGTCAGCTTTAGGCGCAGACACCACTTGGTTAAGGTTAGTAATCCAGTGGTTTCACACTCACAGATGTTAAAACGCAGTCTACAACTGGGGTGTATTGTACAAATCTCAGTAGGCTAGCTATGATGGGTACAAATGTGAATGTGCTGGGCTCCAACAGTTGAGCAGAGACGGCGTGAGTTGCTTTTGTGTCCACGTCTGTTTAAGTGTATGTGAGCCGGGCCTCCAGCAGTTTTAGCCGGTCAGTTGTTTTTGACGCATCGAGCTGCCTACCTCACCCACTCTCCCTCAGGGGGGAGCATACCCTTTATAGATCATTATTGTAAGGGTTTGGCTTTGGGTCAGCTTATTCTGATCGGTTGCAGGGAGCCTTGGTGAAACCAGGGGCCACTGGCAGGGTTTTTATGGATTAGTGATCCACTTTCTTTAGCTGAGAATAATCCTAGAAATATTACAGACGCAAAAAAGCCGCCTCAGTAAGACCGCCTTGGTATTGGGTGCTTCTGGATGGGATTCAGAAAGCATTCACGCTGTTATACACACAGATAATTACATTTTTCAACACAGGTTCAAACACAAGCAGTCACGGAAACACTCTTACAGGGCAGAGCTGGCAACAGTCCAGATATTCTTTACTCAGGTAGTACAGAAACTTGAGCCTTTAGTCAAGTAAAAGTAGTAAAGCACAGGCTCTGAAATGTACTCAAAGTAAAAAAGTAGAAAGTATCCCTCTGAAGGACGTATTCTATTTCTGTGTGAAGCTGACTGAACCTCACATCATAATGATATAATTCTATTATTCTATAAGACTATTAAATGCAAAGGTAGAAACAGTAGGATTTGCCCGAACTGTTTCTTAAATGCACCAGAAAGATAGTTGATTGATGATTCTCATTCCCAGGACGTCAAATACTGACATTTTGGGTTGGAAAAGAAAATCAGAAGATACAGGCAGAAGGCAGGGAGGGCAGGGCCATGTGAGGCTCCCATCTCTGTTTGTTCCCCTCTTTTGCTTCATTTTGTTTCACTACATCTGCCAGTGCGTGATGTGCACTGAAATCAGTCGTGTGATGTTGGGAAGGCGGCTTGTGATGACCCAAAATAGAAATAATCGATAATTCCTTTTTGAAAATGTAAGCAGCAGAAAGTACAGATATTTGTATGAAAATGTAGGGAGCAGAGATACCTGAAACATCAACCAAACAAAGTTTTTGTTACCCACCTCTGTTACAGAACGTATCTGATGAAGTCGGTAGAGATTTGGGTTTTGATGATTGTTCACCCACTTCAACAGCTCACCTTAAAGTGCTTCAACTTCTAACAGATGATCACAGTTGTCGGAATCTGACAAGGAAGTCTAGTTTTCTCCACCTCCGATTTTGCAACACTCATCACTCAATCAGCCGACCGTGCGTTTCATTAATTTCAGAGGTTATTGCAGCACATGAGGTGTTTAATAGTCCCTACGCACAACAGATAGCCTCAAATTCTATATTTTTCACTATGCATGTAGAATTCAGTTGTCCGCTACTTATCACTTTCTTCGCCCACTGACAAACATCATCTTCCCTGGAAAGCTGCTCTGTTGTGGTCTATTTAACTCACCACTCAAAACAACAGACCTGTTGTCAATGCCCCTTCTGTTGCCTCTCATTGGCAGAATGGAGACTATGAAAATGACAGCTCTCCTCAGAATCGACTGTGTCTTCGCTGCTCCAAACCCCAGCCCCCCTCTAAACTAATTAAATTCCTGAGACTCCATTATAACAGCAAAAACAAAAAAAAAAACAAAAAAAAAGAACAGTAAAAGAAAAACCCAAAATAAGATTCACAGCCCTGCAGAAAAAAACAAAACAGATCTTGTGAAATTCTGCACACATCAGACATTTCTAATTACTTTTGGGATAACCACACATAGTGTATTATCTGAAGGATCCACCAGCACACGGTTTTTGAAATGCAACAATCTCACCACCATCAGTCAGCATGTCGATATAGAATCCACTAATCTTTCACTTTCTGTACCGCTTGTCCTGATCAGGGTCGCACAGGGCCGGAGCGTATTCCAGCCAGCAATTAGAAAAAAAAACCACTTCAGAATCACTGCAGCTGTTGCATCTCTGACAGCTTGTGGCAAACAACGAAGAAAAAAATCACTGATTCCACGCAGGCTCTGAGGAACACTCCTAATTTTTTACTTAAGAGTCAACCGCTGAGCTTAATTAGCAGGAAACAAAGAGACTTCGAACAGGACAACTCTGTTCAAAAGTTATTACAGAACTGCACTGTGTGCTCTCATTTCTCATAACCCAAGTGGTAAAAATAAAGATAAATAAAAACTCTACCGAGGAACAATTAGAGTTAGTGCATATCAATTTTCAGGAAGTAATTATGTTTAGTGCGTGTCAAGTAAAATATGTGACTAAGCCTTTAATTTCTGTAGACACACTATTTTGCAAAATGGAGGCAAAAACAAAAACATTCCCATTAACCTTTCTCTTCTACCTCAGTATTTTATTTTATTTTATGTTATGGCTATCTATCTATCTATCTATCTATCTATCTATCTATCTATCTATCTATCTATCTATCTATCTATCTATCTATCTATCTATCTATCTATCTATCTATCTATCATTGGTGACTAACAAACGGTCTTGAATTGAGCATGAGCATTATGGCTGAACATTCACTCAGACTGCTAACACAAGCCTGTTTTTTAAGACAAGGGGCCTGTGGCGTCATGAAAGATCTCACTTCAGCCATCTGACCTCAGTCGGCACTTCTGTTTATACAAAAAGCCCCAAAGAGGCTGTCGCCCACCGCCGCTGCTGTATGAAATAATAACAATAACACAGCATGGTAATGACATATTTTCAGAATATTGACACAACAGCCGAAAACTGTGTAATTATCAGGATGATGGACGTCCCCTTAAGATGACAGTAGTGGTTCAAATGAAGGGTTGTAAGGGAGTAAGGTCTCAAAACAATTTTTATTTTTACGATTTTTAATAACGCTCGGCGAACGTGGCAACAGGCTCATTTGGTGAGAGTGAAGGTGAAATTATTGGCTGGGTGGATTTTGAGCCCAGCGGTGGTTTATAACAGCAGGCGTGATGTTAGATCCTGAGCCCTCTGGAGGTGTCGTGAAGTGTCCCGCGACAAGTTGTGACCCCCTGATAATGTCAGTGATAACGTCAGTCGCTCCCTCTCCATTTCGCACCTCCCCCAACCCTTCTTCCTGTGAGACTTAAATTAGAAGAAGGGGGCAGTTTGTATCAGATCATGTGTGCTGGTGGAAAAGCAATCCAGTTTATGGCTCCTCCAAATTACCCGATTGATCATTTCGCCTAATGCTCTTCTTCACCTGACATCTAAACCAGCTCCCCTTGATAACGCGCAGCAGGAATTAGCTAAGTTTTGACAGATATGAACGTGTCCCTGCTACAGTAAGTGCGTAAGTTGGATGAAGAAAAGAAAGAAAGAACTAATTTTATATATTACATTTGCCAAATTAAGAAGAAGGGAGAAATAAGGGAGTCTGGGGAATTCACCTCCCTTTTCATCTCCCTGCTCTTGTTGACTGCAACTCACTGTGGCTGCTTCGGCCGATAGCATGTAAGTGTTCATGTTTTCTGTCTACTATGATGCAAACATTCCAAATTGCCGAACATTTTAGTTCATAATTATCCGATATAATCATACATATAATTCCAGTGTCTCAGGTGATCTTTTCGAGACCCTATTAGTATTGCCGTTCCGTTAATTACTGTGCAAACTGTATTAACCTTTGATCACCAAGCATAATGTTCCTGGACAATCCTCTGGTTTATGAATCAAGTGAATGAACTACGTTGTGACAACAGTTACGAAAAAGGCAGATCCATGATGCCCCTCCTCTCCATGAAACATTGGTATCAGACACACAAGAAAAATAAACAACATCATGTGTAACATGATAATTTACAGCCTAATTTACAAGAAGGACCAAATCATAAAGATTCTTACTAAGTTGTTTAGTAAGGAGAAGTTCCTCCTTACTATACAACTTACAAAACTGAGCGATTTTATAAGTGGGTCTGGGGAATTTCTCTCTCCCTTTGGCTGCTTTGGCCTACAGTGTGTTGCATTTCACGTTCAAAATTGTTTTGAAATTATTCTGACCATTCAAATATATTCAAAAACATGAATTTTGCACACATTTTCCTACAGCGTCATTATATGGGCTGACCTCTCAGCGTCCCCGACTGTGAGTGACTTCCAACATCCCTGTTTATCTTTTTTACTGCATGAAAAACCTTCCTTTAGACACTGCTGTTGCTCTAATAAGCATGCAAAGAGAATCAACAGTAGGTTTCATTTCTAATTTTTATATCAGAATAAAATGTGTCCTCTCTTTTCAAGCCAAAGAGCTGTGGGAGCGTTTGACCGTGCCAAGACATATGTTTGCCTATCCTCAAAATGTCAACATCCACTGCATAGCCCTCGCTGTGAACTGCGCAAATACTGGCTTTAAGCACTGTGCCAGGCATATTTTAATGTCGGGTAAACACTGTCCTCTAGTGCTCACACACTCCAACACACACACACACACACACACACATACACATGCGTGCCACAGGATTATGCTCCCTGATGTCAGAGCCAGAAATGTGGACTTTTCAAGGATAGGAGTGAGATTTTACAGCTTATTGTTTCATCATTTAAAAACACGCCAGACTTAAGGGAGATTTCCCCGAAAGTAATTTCTCTCATAATAAATGATTTTAACTCTTCTTAACATATGTTTTTTGTTCAAAAGCTGCCCCCAATCATTTTCTATAATGAAGTGTCACTTGTTGGGGTGGTGAAACTCATCAGCAGCACTGACTTTTCGTGCCTCCGGCGATGCTCTATGCCCAAATCATGGAGTAATAGCTACGATTGCACCAAAATGTCTGTAGCCACGGTTTTATTATCAGCTACCCTCAGATGGCTGGTATAGTCTGCCTAATGAGGCAAGTCAGAGAGAGAGCAGCAATAAAAAGGAGGGGATGGCCAATCCCTCCTCCTCTAAATGACCTGATCAATCACTGACTAATGCTTCTCACCAGCTGATCTCACCTATCAACACAAGGTCAGAGTGTCCTGATCTCCTGGATGGCGCCGGCCGGGTGATGTGCATCTTGACATAAGCGCAACAGATTCACAATCAGCCTGTCAACTGGCACTTGAAAGCCCGCAGGATATTAGAGATGTAAATGGAACATAATGGCGCCATTATAATTGTGCTCATCGCGCTCAGCCTTTGATGGCGATGCCTTTTCTTTGCAATTCAACACCATCTGGCTAAATCAGCGCAGGCAGTAGAAGCAGAGCCAGGAGTGTTTAAGACAAGCGGTCTTTGGTTAGGACGCAATCATTATCTTTGGCTGGTGACTCGTCCCATTTGTTGGGACTTGAAGTTGAGATACGGTTCAGGAAGCAACTAATGTTAGTTAAAATCTTTCATCCACTCACACAGGGGCACGAGGGACAGACAGATTACTGGCCTGGCTGATTATTGGGGGCCAATATTAATACTTTTTCAGATTATCTGTATTTTTGTGTTTAGTTTTTTTGCAAAGTACCTGGTAGCTGAAGTTATTAGATACACGTAGAGGAGTGGAAGTATAAACTAGCAGATAATGGAAATGCTTGAGTAAAGTAAATCAAAATTACACTTAATTACAGTACATGTATACAGTGTTGTTACATTCTATAACTGGTTAATCTATCTCTTTTTTCCCTAAGATTTAACTTTTTTAATCAAGTGTATGTATCAGCTCCAAATATAAGTAATAGCTCTCCTTGATTACTAATTATCAGTAATGGCATCAGCCCTGACAACCCACATCAATCAATCAATCCCTCAGTGAAACCTCTCCTTCCAAATCTCGGAATATTTAAAAATGCAGTCCATGTTTTACCGACAGGCACAGAGAGCTTCTGTGTGAACTTTAAGGTTATGCACGGTGACATTGTGTACTGACATCTGCAAACAGTTTTGTTGGGTCAGTTGACCAAACAAACACAGCAGGTCACACAGACCTTGTAAACATCTGTCTCTTTTCAGAAAGCCTCCAAAAACAGGGGCCATTTCTGATCCAGCTTAGCGAATCCAAAACTCGCCCACAGCATTCAGTATTTTGACAACGAAATGGGGTACAACGGGACATGTTGACAAAGACAAATTCATTCGCCAAATTGGCTGTTCGAGTAGCAAAAACCTGCCAATCATTTTTTTTTTTTTTTTTGTTTTTTTGCAGTTTCCACTCCTTTTCCTACATATTGTGTGAAAATTAGATTTGGCAAATTTATTGTAAATTGATTTGTTTTCTTCTTTTATTTTTTAAAAAAGGAAGAAAATGCGAAGAAAAAGTTTGCACCAGGGAAGATTTTATGGCATCAGCTTTTTTTTCCAGGGATTTCCAGGGATTTCATCAGTGCTGCTGATCATTGTCTAACTGAATGATATTGTGTGATTTTTAATAATGAGCTTAGATTATTCCTTAGTTATTGCAATGCCACACTGAGGAAGTAAAACTGAGCTTTATTAAATGTTGTTCCTGTCAAAAACAGAACAGGTTGCTCTGCATTATAATCAGAGATACACAGATTTAACACAGTGTTTGGATGAACAAAGGATTTATATTGAAATAATCAGAAACAAACAAAAAAAACCTTGCTGAACCAGTTTTTTTTTTGAGCCAAATGTTGTTTTATGAAGTTATAATATTTTTGGAACATAAAGCATGAATTTACACAACGTTTCGTCAACAGGGGGTGATCAAATATTTACGTGCCATCAAATGAGTGAATCAGGAAGTTTACAGGTTATTTCCAAACTGGTGACATCTGACGGATTACTGATGCATCTTTTATGATCCCCACTTTCATCACGATGGTGAGATTTTTTTTTCGGTTGCGGCGTTCACTTTGAAAAGAGGCATCTGGCTCCCATCTGGGCTTTGTTGTCTCTCTGCAGCACAAAACATATTTTATAAAGCAAGCAAAAAATGGCACAGCTCTTTGCTTGGTTTTTTTTTTTTGTTTTTTTTTGCTCATCTGCTTTGCAAAGAAATCTGTCAAAACAATCCACACACACAAACACGCACGCACACACACAGAACTACATCCATAAAGATGCTGAGAATTAGGATGAACATTCAATTAAGCTAAATCAAAAGGTCTGATGTAGCTCACATGTTTTCATGCCTGGCCAAAGCTGTCAGTTGTTGTGTTTCTGATGCTGGGTTGAATCTCCAGAAAACTGGCAGGTGGCAGCGGAACTGGAATAGCCTGGCGGTAGACTGTATACTAATGACAAGATAGATGAATGAGTTAAATACGACAAGGTAGTTTTGAAGTTGTGACTGCTCCCTCCAGTACCTCAGGGAATTTAATTTTCACATTGACGCTGTCTGCTGAGGCGGCAACGACTGATGCAGAAACCTCCTGCTTGGCATTTCTCTCATGTTGCTCGGAGAAGCCGAGGAGGAAAGCCATGCCCGGGATGTAGCTTCCAATTCTGGGAAAGGTAGAAAAAGGCTTCTTTAACAACACCTGCCAGTGTGTGTCACAACTGTAAACACAAAATGTTTCCGCCATGCTCTGTAAGGCAGAGTAAGTTGCTTCAAGACCTCTTCAGATCGCTCTCCACTTCCTCCTCCTCACATTTTTACCCTCCCTGATTATGATTGCATCTTTATTCCGCCTAGGCTCACCTTCTGCCCAACTCTGCCATTGGTTCAGGGATCCTGATCCACTCTACTTTGGCCTTGAGCGTTGGCTTGGATCCAGGCAGATGTGCAGTTGCACCTCTCATTGACATTTCATAGGACTGACATTCAGCTCCCCATCTAATGTGTGCCTGGAACAAACACAGGAGATCAATCAAGAGTGGGATCTCTCTCTCTCAAACAACAGCCACGATGTGCAATGTGCAATGTGCAATATAACACAATGCTTCAGACAGACCATAACAATGAGGTTTAATGTAGAAGTTTAAGCATTGCACTGTATATTTGTAGCCACTGTCTTTGAACTGAGTAAAATATCCTCCTTTTTCTTTTTAAGTTTAAATATGGCTTATTTTTCCTAGTAGTGAACGTCCTTCACTTGTGCCCCCCCTCCCCAGTTACACAGCAATCATTATTATTATTATTATTATTATTATTATTATTATTATTATTATTATTTGTGTAATATATGACGTCTGGTGTGATAGTGTGATTTTTTCAATTTGGGGCAAATACAATTGATAGTGATTGTGGTGGTATAGTAAATGTAAAAGCATAAGCATAAGCTAACCGCATTTCTCCCTGTGTTTATATCTACCTTTGCCTGGGTGCGTGCATTCACAATGGTGTCGACGCACATCTTCCAGTTGGTGTCCTCTCCAACCTGTGACACAATCAGCTGTGCGTTCTGAACGCTTGCCTCTGGTGTGTAGTAGACCGCTGCATCGTATCCCTCGGGTTTCTGGTTGCCACTCAGGGCAAAGGCTTTAAAACTGAACACAGCTTCAGGTGTTGAGTTCGAGCTCTATTGAACGAGACAGAAAGCAGCATGGAACACTTTAATGGGCTCGTCTGCATCATGTATTGATGATCGTATGTCACGTGTGGACTCTTGTTATTGGGCTGCTGTGTGTTTGTGGGTCAAATCCAGAGGACAGCGGTGCTGTGGGCAAAAAAAAGGCACTTTGCTTTACATGTCAGATGAACATCCATTTATATAATGTGTTTAAAGTGAAAAAATATCTACGATTGTGACATGGTCCACTGTTTTGTTGTGATGATGGGATTAAGAAGTACAAGCACAGCTAAAACATTTCACGTGATGATTTTGCTCGGTATAAACTGCCTTTTTTAACGAAATTAAAGATGTCTGAGGACGCTCCCTTTAGAAGATGTTCAACATACTTCCATCACAATGTCACGTTGACTGCTGTGAGATCTTTCGGTGCTTGAGGCTGAATCAGAGGACAGATGTACTCCCTGGGTGGCTTCCTGTAGACACAATTAAACAACGGGAGAACTTGAATGGATTGAACAGCAGAGCAGGTGCAGAGAAAACAACATTGCAAAGGTAGCCAAATACCTTGGAAAGCCTCCTCAAAGTCTCAAGCAGTTGGCGTGTGCTCATTGGGTGTCTGCTTGGTCCGGCATTCACCTCAAAGTGGATTTTGTCAACAGCTCTGACTGCCTGGACTGATAAAAGTCCACTTTTTATGTTAGCAAAGATCTCAGACAGAAATGTATTGAGGCAGACAGACATAACATGAGCATCTGTATCATCGAATGCAATACAATCCCTGCTTTGACTAGTCTATCATAAACTTGTTTTACTTTGCTAATCTGGTAACACTGTCTAACATAAATGTATATTTAATCAAACTTTAGTTTATTTTTACTTATACAAAGAATGAAATGCTTTAAAAATAATTTATCTAGCAAGTTCATGAGGCACGTCATTGCTAGTTCAAATAACTATTAACTAAAGTTTAATTAACTCTAACTTTACCATTAATACATAATGGTGATTATTAAAGGGCCACCATGTACTTTTGGAGAAGAAATGTAAAATCTTTTTAATTGTAATTTTCGATATCTACAATTATTTTGGGGTAATAATACAAACTAAGAAATATTGATCTTTTCCATAGCCATAAACAACCTGTTCTCCGAGGAAAATAAGGTCCCTAGAACACTGTTTGAAGCTAGAAAGGTGGCAGGGTCCGCCACATAAAAACAAAGTAAAACAGTATAAAGCCTTGGTGTCTTTTAAGGTCAGTTTGTTTATTCAGTTTAGTCAATCATGAAAAGGAAGACAGTTTGTTTATTTAATTTGTTTAGACATTAAAAAAATTACATAGTGCACCTTTAAGTGTCACCAAAAATCTTGTGTTTTGCTGAAATCAGTGGTTTAACTTACCGCAGCTTTAATCAAGTTATGTTTAATCACGTCTGGTGACTTTTCCTTCTTTTTTCGCAGATGTACCATCTGATATTTCCGCGATTGGTAAACCAAATTCAAAGCATCCTCACCTTGAGTGAACTTGGAAATCTCTGGGTTTTGAACATTGTTGGAAATATTTGGCACTTTGTCTACATAGAAATTAACATTTATAAGTCTAGTCATTTTTAGATATTTCAATGCTGTAATGATACATATCATATCTTAATGTTACTCTGAGGAATAAAAGAGTACCATATCTTTGATGACATAAAACTGTGTTGTGTTTTCTTATCTTGTTGCAGTTTAATCATATTGTCAGTTCATATAGATAATAAACCAAGCCAGCAAAACAACTTCAAGGGCTTTGCCTTGTACTGTTTAAAGCCAACAGTGGACTGTAGGTGTTGAACCACTAACACAATGCTAGCTGTGCTGTGGTCGCAGCAGCTATTGCTAATTTGACAAAAAAGTCACTTGTTTCACCAGGTATGTAATTTTGTGACATGCACAGTTCTGTAGGGCAGTGGTTCTTAACTTTTTTGAGAGGTGACCCCTCACAAAAAAACAGTTTGGTGTTCATCAACCCATTTTAAGTGTCAGTTAAAAGCAGTGGGACGTTTAACTCACAACACCCTGAAAGTGCCATGATGAAAAAAGGGTGTGTGTGTCTGTGTTTACAATCAGAACTTCTGTACACACTCTCAATAAAACCGATTTTAAAGCAAATTCTGAAAAAGAAAGAAGAAAAGAAAAATAAACACTCGTACAGACAATGCAATGCAAAAACAATTCTCCAGTCTAAAATTTGGTCTTTTTCATTCTTCTGGAAATCGACTTGACCTGACCCCAGTTTGTGAACCAGTGCTGTAGCTGTAGAGATGTGGAGGACCTGTTGGCCTCTCCATTACTGTATCATGTGTGCTCTGAGTCAATACACCCTTATCGACTGAAAGCTCAAAATAAAGTAAAAAATATTGCGCTGTACTCAGACTGGGGAATCTCTTCTATCAGTTTGGACTTGTTGCACATACCTGGGACTACTTTCACTTCCAGGTTGGTGTACCCCAGGAAGTAGTACAGGGGGTATTCCTCATGGTAATACTCTCTCCGCAACTCAGACTCCACACAGATACCGGCTCCATAAATTTTACTCTCGGCACACATTTTGGCACTTGGATGCCAGGTGTTCGGTGTCAGGAACTGTTGAATTGGAAAACCACAAAGACATTAGAATTTACAGAATCTCAATCAATTTATCTCCAACACCAATCTCTGAAAGGCTGTGGTTGTACCTCATCTGACTCAGGACTCACAACTGTGGGACCCTTGCTAACAACTTCCTGATTGGAGTCTTCAGCCATGGGCATTATTGGAGTCATTTTAGCTGAAGCCGGCTCTTCGATGTTCCTGGTGACTGCGTACACATTGGAGCTGTTGGTTGGAAGGCAAAATAAGAATGCTAGACTCGGCATTGGCAGCATTGTGTGCATGTATATTAACTTAAAGCACAATTAAAAACACTATATGTCTTTATGTATATACAAGTTTATTTTATTCTATTTCTTACCTTTTTAATTATATGGTTTATTTTTTATAAATATTCTGTCTTTTGGCTGCTGTAGCACACACATTTCCCCGTTTGTGGGACATTAAAGGATGACTGAAGTACTATTCCCAGTGGGTGTTGAAATTTTTTGGAATCTCCAGATTTCAATTTTCAGCGTCAGGATGGGATTCAGAGTTGATATTTTTATTCTAAACTCATTCAGAAGTGTAGAAGATTACGATTATGCTTGTTATGTGAAGTCATTAATTCACACAACCTTCAAACGTACCTGACTCCAAAGAGAGTAAACTCTTTCTTGCTTGGAACAAAGTCAAGTTCAAACTTCTTCTCTCTGATGTTAATCTTAGCCGTAAACTTCCACGGGACGGCGAAAGGCATTTTGCTCTTCAACTCAGAGCCAACCTGGAACAGCTCCGTGTTGATACCATAGAAAACCCAAAAATCCTTTGTGCAGCTAAAAGAGAAGGTGTTAATTCAGTGTTTATACTGTAACGCAACAGTTTGAATGACTATAGAATGACGTGGTATACATATGCTGTACATACTGCCAAAATAACATGCTTTGTGTCTGATTAGATTTTGGTAATATAAGTCCTTTAAATTAGATTAACTTTTATCATTTTACCCAATAAAACCATCAGACTCCAGTGAAATTTCAGAATTCAACAGTTGTCCAAGACGTTCAGTCGGTGCTGGGTTCACAGCAGCTTTGGCTACATAAGAAAGAATGTTGTTTTCAGTGACAGTTTATATCACTTATAATAGAACATAAATATTTGATTTGTAAAGAGTTTGCATGCTGCTGGATTTGCCTCCTCACCATTTACAGTGATCCCATTGACGGATTCATAATATTTGCTAATTTCCAGTGGGAGACCCAAGGTGGTAGCTTGGAAGTAGCGAACCTCAAAGATTAAAAAAGGCTTCATGCGGTGCCACGATACTCCCCTCTGTAAATTTTCAATCGCAGCCCACAGAGGGCTATCCTTGCCTGCGGAAAGGCTGACAGCCTGCAAGTGGGATCAGAGGAGAGACCACGCAAAAGGCTACATGAAAATATATTCAATTTCGACTGAGCTGGTTCAAACATAAATTGATTATTCTCAGTGTTTTGTGTAATTATTCTCTCACCCCGATGATGTTCTGAATGAACTCTTTGTCAATATCAGCAAAAAACCACTCTTGTCCAGAGGCGCGTGAAAAGGCAGAGAGGATGGGCTTGTTGTTTGGCATAGTTTCCCAGTTCTGAAGCTGAAAATGACACAGATACCAAAAGACATACGAAAAAAAAAACCATATTGGAGTTATAGTATGGTGCTGTCGTGATGGATCATTTTAACCCACCAATTGAAATTCAGTCATTATCTGCTGACTACCCCATGCTGATGGAAAGTCAGGTGAAGTTTCATCGGGCACAAAACATTTCTTGAGCTCCGCAGCAAAACTCCTTTTTAACATTCTATTAAACAACTGAAGTAGATGGGGACTTGTTCACAAAATGGCTCCATACAGCTTGTTTCAACACTCTGAAAAGCCTCGAGGCCCCAAAGTGATTTCTTTTCAAGTTGAAGTCTTCACTGTAGCCGCTGAACTGAAAGTGCTAGTGTGTACCTCATCTGAAGTGGGTTCACAAGCTCATACATACACATGACAATCAATTGGACCCGACACAATTGAAAAAAATATTGATTCACAATCTTAAAAATATAAATATTACCTGTTATATATTATATGACCTATTCTTATAACGCTTTGACAAGTACAAAACTTCACCCAACTTTCCATTGGTGTGTGGTTGAGTGGATAACAACGGTATTTTTGTATGAGTTTAGTCTCACAGTCGTATACTCACAACATTGAAGAGTGACTGGAAGTCGCTAAAACTAAGATCTCCGGTGAAACCAGTGCCAAACAGATCCTTAAGTCCATCAGCACTGATACCAATCTTAAAAAGAAAAGAAGATCATTATGACTCATGATTGTTCAGACTGGTTTATCTTCACTAGAAGTTTTTAATGCAAACATGCCACCTCGTACCTCGAGCAGCTGCAGAATTCTGCCAATAAAGAAAAACTTTGATTTCATCATGATTTCAGTGGGAAAGACGTTTGTTGCACTTCTGAGCATGAAGACTTCTGCTGCTGTTCCAATTAGGAAATCCTCTGTATTGGGGATAAATACAGCTTGTTGGATTCTTGGATTTAATGTAAAAAAGCTGAAATAAGTGAAAATCTGTTACTGAGCGTACCATTAAACCAATCCATGCGCATTGCTTTGCTGAAGTGATAGCTGAGACGACCGAACTTAGGAGCCAGGATCTTCGCGGCTACATTGCAGGCAGTTGAGCTGTCATAGAGAACACAGGCAAAAGAAAGTTGAAAGCTGGAGAACATGAACAGAAAACAGAAAAAAACGTCCAACTACATTATAACTGCTTGGTTTAGCTCACAGGAAGAAATTCTCTGGTGTGTTGGATCTGCCAAAGCTTCTCAAGTAGGAGTATGCGAAACTAACAACATGGAGGTCCTTCTCTTCCAGGAGATGTGCAGTCACTGTGGACACCAGAGCCATCGGTGGCTTAGTGTCAAACAGGATCATGAAGGACAGCATGCGTAACTCGGTGGGAAGGTTCTTCTGCAGGAAAAGACTGATGGTGATCTCTTGGACCTGGAAACAGAAGCATTATAATGAAGAGGAGTTCCGAAATGTAGCACATTCAACCACCCACCACTAAGGGAAATTCTGCTGTGTTCTGGTCCATTAGTTTCTGAACCTTAGGTGAACTTTGAGAGGCAGATTACAGTTAATGTTGTAGATATAAATACAGAGAAGATGATGTACCTTCAAAATTAAAAGAGAACTTAACAATAGCATGAATCAGATTTGACATTTTTACATGATTGTTGAAAATTATTAGCCGCCACATTGTGAAAAAAGTAGGCACTGGAACAGTCTACTTCTTTGTATGAATGCATTGTTCATCTTCACTATAGAACATACAGGATACATTACCATAAACATCAGTTATATAAAAACCCATCATATAGCTGTGATAAAAAATCATCTCAAGCAGGGGTCATCGGAACTTGATAGCTTAGCTTGACCAATAGACTGTATTCACACAGCGGCCATTTTCCTCTGATGTTACACTTAGAGTGGTAAGGTCGAATTCTAGGTTAACATTATGTTGCTGTGTTTGAGGTTGCAAGTCATATAAACACAGGGAAGTTGACAAATTAGCATTTTAGCGCTTCCAGATTGATCTGCAACTGAACAAAAACTAAAGATGAAAATCTGGAGAGACGTCAGGTTAAAATAACTCATTCGATAACCCGTTAGCTAAAATGGCCCTTGCAAACCCTGATCTTCAACCGTTTCCTAGCTAACTTTAACGTTTGAGTACATCCACTGTGTTTTATTTCCAGGCTTTGAATTAAATGTGTCACAGCTGTGTGTTGATATTTAAGAATGAATTTATGCCTTTCCTATTGCACCGTTTAACACTTCCGACCTATCTACCTAATGTTAGCTAGGAGGTGGTCGAATGCCAGCGTTAGCTGTCGTCTAACGAAAGCTATTAGGTCACCAAATATGTTGTTTTCCCCTCAAATGTGGCCCATTGTGTCTCCAGATTTTCATTATCCATCGTCTTTTCAGTAGCTGATCAACAGGAATGCAGACTGACAACAATTTGTCAGATTTACATGACTTGAACACACCAGTATGAAATTTGAACTTCCCACCCTGATTGTGATGTCAGACTTAAATGAACACTGTGTGAATGCGGTCAGTAAATCTGCTAGATCTTTTGGAAATGTTATAGCATAAGACACACATCTCTTTTTTCTTTGTGTTGTTAAAGACCTCTCGTGCATTTTTGTTTTTTTCTCCTTTCCATCTGTGTTTAATATGGAATCTTGTAAAAGATCTTGAAAGTTAAACATGTCACAGTCTGCACCAACAGAAGCTCCTCTCTCACACAGAAAACACTGCTCCTGAGACACCTCCTCAATAGTCCCGCCTTTAATTCTGTGACTTTGGGACATCACAGTACACCATCATGTCACACATTTGCATACTTTCTGCCTAGCAGCTAGTTTGGCACGTAATAATTGATTTAGCACAGCTACTCTGGTGTTTTGAGCGGTGCTGGCTCATCTGTGTGTCAGCTGACCAATCAGAGCAGACTGGGTATTGGGGAGTCGGGTTCTTAAAGTGACAGGAGCTAAAAAAGTTTCAGACAGAGGGGGAATGCAGAGCTGCGGCACTGGACAGTATAAGTTAACTGATATGTTTTTTGAGCATTAAACATGTTAACCTATTCTAGTAGTAACCTAAAACAAAATTATGAGCATAACATGTCTTCTTTAAGGTTATTGCTGATGAACAAGACTGGTGGAAGGTTGGTAGGGTTAATGATTTTAATTTGACCTGGATCGCAGCCTTTGTAGTGCTCTCATACATAACTACAGTATCCTGTTTATGGGAAAAAATGTCATGAAAAATGAGGTGTCATGATTAAGCTTAATGTTAACCTTAAGACTGATATTGCACACTGTTAAGGGAGCATTGTAAAATGGCACTTGCAAACCCTGACCTAAAAGCATATTGTATTCCTGCATGTCCTACGTATTAGTGATCTTACACTGTGGGGGTCTCTCGCAGCTATGAGTCTCATAGACTGTACAGCAGCACTGAGCACACTAGGTGGAAGATCCACAGGGGTGGCAGCAACACCCGGGAGGAAGCGCATGATGGTTTTAATGCTGCCTGGATGACCCGCATTCCCCAGAGCCTTCAGAGCGAGGACCATGTCCGCCTTATTGCCATTCCTCAGACTCTCCAATGCCATGTCCAGCAGCGGCTAGTACGGATGTAAAACAAATACACAGGGCAAATTCTTACAAGCAGTGATCTACTGCATTATAATTTGCAACCTTGCTCAATTCAAAAGGAAAGCAATTGATCCATCTGCTAGATTACCTGAACAGCATTTACTGGACAAGGTGAATAATAGGCACAGTGCTTGTACACCAGAGAGCCGTAGCTAAGCACCACAGTGTGCCACAGATAGGTGCTGGATTTACTGAAGGGCATGTTCAGGAACATCTACAGAAGAAAGACAGAGACATTCTGACACGATGTGGATCATTTTAAATAGGCAATCAACTTCTCTGTGTTTAGCATCAACTCACTTTAGCCATCTCAACCAGCTCTGGAATTGGCTGAAGGTGGTTGATAGAAAGCAGAACAGCTTGCAGAGCTTCTGACGGTGACACATCGCCAGCCTGGAACCGCATTTCCAGGAATTTCAGGATCCTGGCATCGCTGACCTCAACGATCATGTCCAAAAACCAATGTCTGATAAGAAGTGAAAGAAGAAGAGAGAATTAATGCAACAGGATTATCCTTCAAATAAATCAAGGGCGCAAAAATGAAAAGATAAAAGCGCAAAGGACGGGTTCAGATGTCACCTTTAATTGCACTTGTACAGGATGAAATACAAGGTGTCAGTGGCTGCTGTAATCTTAATGAGCAAGGAAAGCAGTATTTCAGTCATCACCTCTCTGTCACCAGGCCTCACGAGACAATAAATCTTTCATCAGCCCTGATATGCAAGGCTACATACTTCCCGGACTAAGTGGGAGGACACTCCTCAATTAGCTATTCAGTTCGGATGATCAGTATCAGATTTCAGAAAATTGGCCTTGGACCTTTTTTCTCACCAGCTGATAATACAATTCTATGATGAAAAGCTTTGTTAAAGGACATCTTCGATGGATTTTCGCATTCAGACTATACAGCATTGTTACATGCTGAAGAACTGTATTTATAATTTCTGGGTAAAGTCAGATTTAATCCACTGAAACTAATAATAATGATAATAATACATTTTATTTGTTTGATGGCACCTACAGTGAACTGTTTGAGAATGTTCGAGGCGGGTCACTTTTACACTTTTTTTTTTTTCTTTTACATGCCAAATACCTATGCACTGCCCAACCTTTACAACTGGACTTTCTGCTGCACTGTATGACCTTCACTATACTTCCTGAACTGAAACTCATATGTTTCATATGAATATATAATCTTAGGGCATTCGGTCATTTCAAGACAATCAGTTTCAAGACCCCTAAAAAGATGTTGTGGCTGGTAATATGCAGTTTTTAATATGTAGTTCACATATACCAACATCTCAACACGTTTCATATATATATTTTAATTTACATTTCTGATATTCATGTCATAGTCTTCATATTTCAAAGAACACATGAAAAAAGCCCCCCCTGTATTATTCATAATTATCCAACAATGAGCAGTGACTGTGAATGAGAGTGTATTCAGATCTTTAACTCCTTCATTCAAACTTTTGCTCAAGTAAAAGTAGAAAACAGCCCTACTCAACTGACAGCAATGGACCACATCAGGCCCAATATATAAAGTGTATATTGTATTGTTTTACTGGTTTACAAGTCATTTTACTTGTGATTCTATGCATCGATAGCTCGTCCTTCGTCCTGTTTCTGCTCTTTGCGGTGTGCCTGGGTCAGATATGTGACCAAAAATTATTTTTTGTCTTCAAAAGTGAAACTGAATAAACAGACCTATGTATTTTCTTTTTTTTTTTTTAAATTACCGTCAATTGCATAATATGTTTAATACGTGTGATTAAAAAAAATAAATACAAAAGAAGGTGTAAAATAGTCTGTTGAATTTGCGGCCTGGTCATTATGCAGCAGAAAAGTCTCAATATAATGATCTGTATCATATGCCGTTATTTAATTATTATCATAACAATGAATAGGTAGTTTAAACCCCTTGACAATATTTGATTTTTGAAACTGATTTTAGTTTTATATGTGAAGTTTTGATATAATTAGTATATTAGCTGTTAGATAAACGTAGATGCGTCAAATGTAAAGTATTTCCTGTGAAATGTTGTGAGAAAAGCATAAACTGACTTAAAATGGAGATGAGACAAAAATTGTAATTGAGCAAAATCATGTAACTTTTTCACCCAAAAATAACATCTTCAGAATGATGTGGATGGCACAGTGTCTTGTTATAGGGTGTCTCGGTCTTAGCCACTGAAAATGGGAATAGGTGTGACAACCAAGTCCTCACCTGTACTGTTCATTTCCTGCAAATTTCTTCCACATAGTGTCTAATCCTTCATAAGGAATCACTCTGAGAAGTTGGTACAGCTTTATAGTGACCTCAGTGGTAGCACTGTCAATGTCGTATTTATTAGCCTCAGCCAGGTGTTTGATCAACTCAATAGCCTGCAGAGAGGAACAGAGAGTTTTTAAAACAACAAATGATCCTTTGAAATATCCAAAAAGATAGAACAATCATTGAATGTTTTTCGATAACATGTAGGAATGTCACTGACTTTCTATTTTCTATATTGATTTACATTTAGTTGTGTCCTGTTCCTTTTTCAAAAATATGTCATCATATGTGTATACACAATGGAAATATTATTACCTTTGGCACTGGGTCATCCAGGTTCTGCATCATGATGGGGACGTTAGCCTCTGCATTCACAAACTTGTAAACAAGGTTGCCCTTGCTTTCCATTGGCCCAAACGTGACGGCTCTGGCTGTGTCACTCACGCCGAGCAGCACCATTTCCTTCCTGCAGGAGAAGTTATTTAAAGCATCCGATTTGTACTGCAGACAAGCCTTGCGGATGAGCAGGCGTAATGTGCAGATATTTTCTTGTCTTACATTGCTTGCATCTTGAAACTGCCGCCCTTCACATTGAAGGGACTGAAGTGCTGTCGCTCCAGGCCGTGAGCCTTGGTAATGAGACCTCCCTCGGCTGTTGGTTTGACGGTGTAAACATATCTCACTGTTGAGACGACAGATTCGCCTCTCTAGATTGGAGGACACACAAAAATAGCACAGACTTTGTTTTGATTTAATTCATACTTATAGAACGTGATGCATGTGTGCAAGGTAAACAGACCTGTTGGGAGACTTGATCGAGCACAGCTGTAGCCATTCCCCTGTACATCGCTGCTTTCTCCCTGCAGCCACTAACATCAACAACCTGAGTGATGGTCATGTCCTTTGTTTCTGTGTCTTCCTCAATGGCATAGTTACTCTGACACTTGCCATGGATGCCAATCTACAAAGACAATTAAATGATTGCATTTATTATCAAGTTTCCACTTGTGATGTGCTGAGATTCATGTATTTATCACTGACCTCCTCGAGCTCATACACCCTCTGTGTGGTCTTGACGGTGACCTGGAGGAAACCCAGGATCCCTCTCACAATGTTGACAACAGTGTCAGAAACCTCAGGAGGGGCGTGGATGTCACCGATGTGTCCGCTGGCGTAGTCAAACATGAAAGGTTTGATGAGCTGGGCAGCAATACGCTGGGAGAGCTTTGGAGAAGCGTTAAAGCCGTTCTTCCCCGGGAAGCCATTGAACTCCTCGAAGGCCAACTCTGATACCTTTTTAGCCAGAGACGGAAATAATATGTATTGTTGCTCATTTGTTCAGGTGTAGTCTGCATGGAAACAGCCTAATTCTCTGCTCAAATTCATTTCAGATGAATGATAAATTGAATGCGTAGCTTGGTAGAAGTGGACATGAATGACAATAGAGGGCGGAAAGTGTACATTTTCTCTGTGCTCATCAGTGAAAGAGTCAAGATTTTAAGAGGCGGTCCTACAAGCGTGATTTGTGACATCACAAATAGTTTGGAAGCCAATCCTGGTCCAATGTCAGACACACATTAGAACCTATTTGATATGCCTTAAAATGTGTGTGTGTGGGGGGGGGGGGGGGGATCTTTAAAGCTTATGTTACTATTAGGGCTGTCAAAGTTAACGCGTTAATAACTCGTTAATGCAACATCCTCTTAACGCTGTTAATTTTTTAAACGCGCGATTAACGCGCGGTATTAAAAAAAAAAGAAACCAATTGTTTGATTTATGGCCGTCGGTGGCATCTGTAGTCTTGATCCAGAGGGTGGCAGAAGAATAAGAAAGGGAATCAAAAAAAGAAGAAGCAGGGTTGGCGTTCGGGAAAAACACGGTGGACTGAAAAGCGAAAGTGAAAGGAAATGGAGAAAGGTCTTATGAACGGCAAATTCATTTTCAAAAAACTGCCAGATGGTTCAGTCGATAGGACAAAAGTTATCTGTACGTACTGTCGACATGAAATGAGTTACCACTGAAGTACGTCGAGTCTCAAATATCATTTGCAAGCCAAACACATGGCAGATGCAGAGAGCCCACCGCCCCCCCTTGCCAAAAGTAGACATCATCATATTTTGATCCCATTTAGGGTGAGGTGATATTTTTTGAGCCTTTTATTGTCCTGCATGATTTGAAGTGTTGAATTAACATTTTCATAAAGCAAGCATATTTGCCCTTTCTTATGTTGTTAAAAGTATTAAGAACATGAAAAAAATACATTAAGGTACATTAAGAACTGAAAAAAATTTGCCAAAAAAATTGCGATTAATTTGCGATTAATCGCAAGTTAACTATGGACAAAATGCGATTAATCGCGATTTAAAAAATTAATTGTTTGACAGCCCTAGTTACTATATATGGATACTTTTTTAAGTTGTTGCTGCTATCTGGGTCCAGGTCGAGGGTTTTTTCATTTGTCTTAGAGAGACCTAATGACAAACAGACTGTTTAAGGTTAGATGAAGATTGAGGATTAGATTAAGATCCTCAGGCAGGAACCTGCTCACTCTTCCAAGCTCACACCTTAAGACAAGAGGGGACAGAGTGTTTGCTGTGAGGGCTTCTTGGCTGTGGAACTAATATCATCATCTAACTGACTACTAACTGACCCACTCACCACATCAGCGAAGCACATCGTCCTCCTCTTTTGAATCGCTAAGACCTATTTTCATTGAAAGGCTTTCCTATAAAAGTGTTTAAATGTTTTGGTTTAAATCTCTTTTTTAAATCCTTTTTAATGCTTTTATTATGTTTTTTTTATCATCCATTGTTTTTAGCTCTATTTCTCTCTAATTACTTTTACGCAAATTTTGATAAGTGCTACAAAAATAAAAGTAGTATTTATTAATCTATGTATTTATTATGTCCTGATTTTATGCACAGTGTAAGAAGGCTTAAGAAGAAGAAGGAAAATTGATTGTACTACCAAACCCTTTGTTCAGTAGAAGATGCTCTGACTTCATTATTTACAACACTGATTTAACAAACCTATTTGTGCAAAACTGATGCATAAGCCACATAGAAAAGGTCTATATGTTAGAATCAAGCTCAGAATTTTTCTTAAGCTTCCCTCAAATCTCAAATGGTGTTGTTCTCTCCTAATATCAGTATTGTATTGGCCTTTCTTAAACAAATATTTGAACACTGCATTTTCTGTATATTGTGCAACATCGGGGTGGGAATAGAGAATATTATGGGTGCTGTAAGGGCCCCTTTTTTGCTTGAGTCCCTTCCCTTCCCTCCAAAATGTCTGTGAACCCCCCTGCAATAATTATACTTCCAATACTTTCTAGAAATACTGTCTGTGAATGGAAGATGACAGGAAGGTACTAGAAGATGACTGTTTGTGCATTATAGAAGAAAGAACACAGTTTTACACAACTGTTCACAGGCAAACATTTAGAACAAACTATCTCTAATTTGAACTAATTTCCAGCATTTTCGTGAGGAGCATTATTTGGTTGTTTATAAAACATGAAAGTTATTTTGGGGCAGATTAGAGGCTTCAGAAGCTTGTGCAAACTTTCAACAGATGTTCATTAATTTGACCAGCAAATAATTTATGATGCATGAATAAATAAGAAAGTGCCCTGTCAATTCCTTTCCTTAATTAACGAGTCAGACATGGGATGAACTAATCAACAGCCCAACATTGTTAATGCTGCACTGCTCGGTTACAGTTGTTTGATGTATTCTGAGAACGTTTGTATTGTCACTCTTACCCGAAGGACAAATGTTTGTGCAGATGCACCAACGATCTTCACCCTGCACGTCATTCTCACACCAGACTCTGCAAGGTTTGGCATGCCAAGTCCAAAATTCACCGTTCCCTCATATTTGTACTCGTACGTTTTCCTGGGGTTCAGGCCGAGGTCTGAAAGATTTCATTTTACAAAGTTAAATGTCATTTCTCATGTTGTATATTGAAAATGTTGGTTGTATGACTTGTAGAATACCGATAGAAAGACTCACCATAACGAAGACTTTGACATGCTAAAAGAATGAAAAGGTTGAACATAGTGTCAGCATTAGAACTTTTTTTTAAAAAAAGAAGACCATTTTTGATTTGATTTGATTAATTTATGATCTACAAAACACTTTAATCTGAGGGAGAACACTTCTTTTCAACATGGTCCCATAACATTTAAAAATAAGAACAGTATAATCTTTAAAAACACATTTTGATAAGTATAAACTAACCCAAAAAATAAACATTCACGTGAAGAATGACAAAAACAGATTGATGGCTAAAGAAAATTCCATTATATTCCATAAATTATATGTGACTCACTTCAAAGTTGCTCTTGTTTTTGTTATTCATGCCCCAAATCACAGATTGTTAACAACTGATCAACTGCAATTAGCTTAATATTTTACCTCTCTTAAAACTGCCCCTACTTAAAAGGTAGAATACATTTAAATTGCACAAATACACCAGAGAACAAAGCAGTAAAAATAAGTCAGTCAACATCAGGATTATGAGATGAAAGCTTTGAAGCTGCATTCAAACCCCTCTTAAAGTATAGGAATGAATCAATGAAACTTACTGGCCAGGGCCACAAGGCAGCAGAGGAGGAGCCCCTGCATGGTGACACTGAGAAGTAGAAGCTAATATTTGCGATTACTCCTTTATATACCAGTGTTCACTTTGATTGGAAGAAAGTGCCTGCATGGAGCCTTGTGGGCAGGACAGAGGTCTGGTTTGGACAGCTAGCACAAAGTAAACAGGCGCCGTCAGAGCCATGTTGACCTGTGACATTGTCACTCTGACAAGTCTTACAGTGTTCAATATGTAACAGATAGCCAGCTCTACATTACTGTGCAAAGTGAATGACTGGTTGTGGGTTGTTGAGCTTAAAATGTATCATTATAGCTCAGAAAAAAAAGTTATAGCCTTTTGAAGAAATGTGCTGTGTTGTTGTTGTGTAAACCCTCCCTTTAAATCATTCGGAAAATGATATAAACAGGTTTTTCACACCTAAGTGAAGGGATAAACCCGGTGGGATCCACACGATCCACTAACCCGGCAACGTGCAGTGAAGGAAGAAAGACACGATGCAGCTTGGTTTTCTCTTTTATTTCCTCAATATCAGTGCCACTCCTGGCCTTCAAATTTCCTCGCTGTCTCCTGGCATCACAAAGCTCTCCTCCTGGACAAGACAAAGTCAAACAGAGTGGTGAATCGCTGCTCTTCATGCTGATTTTGAAAATGTGCCACGGCCTAAAGCGCTCCAATGACGTCCCACTTTAGACGTGCAGTTCGAGGGTGATGACATCAAGCGGCAATCAGCTGTGCCAGTGCCTCTCCGTCTGTTAGGAGATTGCACAGTGCAGGAGTCGCTTGTGTAATCACACTTAAGGATTCTCTCAGCCATCGTACCTCTTTGATTTTTACGCTTCAGTTCAGTTCCAGTCAGAATAAGCCACAGAAACTGTTGGATTGTTTTAGATATTACGAGAAAAACGAAGAACAAAAAAAGCATTTAGATCACATTTTAAGTTCGATTGGGTTTGATCATGGCTAGTTGTAAAAAGTACATTTACGTAAGCACTGCACTTAAGTACTAATTTGAGGTGCTTTTATTTTACTTGAGTCTTTTTTTCCAATACGTTTATCTGACAGCTTTAGTTAGTTTAGTTATTTCATAAATTGATGTTTTTGCAGGCAACGCATATAAAGAGCTTAAAAAATGTTTAAAGTAAATTATACAACAGTATACACAAACACAGCTGTAACAATTAGTCAGTCAATGAGATGACAATGTAAAAACATTGCAAGGTTCCAGTTTCTCAAATGCGACGATTTGCTGTTTTCCCCTTTAATCACTTTAGTAAGTTACTCTTAATAATTTTGAGCTTTGGTCGATTTGGAAGCTTGGTTGGACAACACAAATATCGTCAAATGTAGTCTTCAGGCTCTGGGTAACTATGAAAGCATTTGTAACTATCTTCAACATTTTTACAAACCAATCAATTAATCGATTAGTGAATAAAATGCACTAAGCACTGCATCACAACTTTTCAGTTTTACAGCGGTCATTTTTCTGCTTCCAATACGTTGGTTACAATCATCATTGATAAATGGTAAATTTGTGGTTAACTGAACTGTTAACTGTTATTTTTTTCACCTTATAACAAGGATTGAAATGCTTTATGAACCCTTCATTAAGCAATCGCAAAGGTTTACAATCATCTGTTGTAACTTTATAACCACCATCCAAATAATGATTATGGGTGAACACACACACGCACACACACACACACACACACACACACGTGAACATGGCCAAGAGGGCACTACATTTCTCCACTATCTAAGAGGGGACCACTGTTTCTGTTATGTTTCCTGTGTTGGCTCGCCTCTTTTATGTTTGCACTCATTAAGGATTAATACGTTCTTATTAAAATTCATTGGTTGTTATACACAAATCCGGCGCGAAATCTATGGGCACCGCCATCTTGCCTGCCGCCATTACTGTGTGGCTGCGGACTGTGACTTGCCGGTGCCCTCTAATGGATTTTCAATGAAAGTATCCTGCTCGTGAAAATCAGGTGACAGGTAAATAAACAATGGCAAAGGAAAGGAACATTGACGTCAGGCAGTGGCCAAAACTTACCGATGCAGGTAATTTATTGACAACATAATGTATTAAGACGTGTATTAATTGATGACAACAATAAAACAGAACGCTGTCATTACTAGCTGTGTTGCTAATATGTTCACAAGCTTCATAAGTTGCAAATAACTATTAACCACGACCAGTTGTAGCAGTAAAATAAATGTTTGTACAGGTATTCAGGATTATTTCATTAATCACCTGGCATGCGATGAGCTTCAGAACGCAAACTACAGGGAACTGATTGAAGGGCAGAATTATATGAGCTCCGGATGGATTGGCCAGATACTGCACGCCATCGCAGATGAGCTCATCACATTGAAAGGTGTTGTGAGGTTTTCACAGGCAGTGAACTGGTACCATAATGTGTCAGTAACCATACAGAGAGAAGATGACAAAATTTGCGAAGTAGTGTGTGACTGCATGGCCGGGCGAGGGAAGTGTTGTAGCCATACAGCAGGGCTCCTGTACAAAATTAAAGATGCATCAGCAAGAGGGTTCACAGGCTCGGCCTGCACAGACAGAGCATGTGCCTGGAACCAGTCTACTTGTGACAGTGTAGTGCCAGAGTCATTAGAAAATATGCAGACACAACACAGTGGTCCCAGAAAGTGAATGAGTGTCATTTCTACTGCATTTGAGACAGATGACAAAGTTATTGCACATTTTTCAGCGCCAGACATGGTTGGATTATCTATGGTTCCTGGAACCATTTTGCATCATGTGTTGACTGCTCAGCCACAGACACACACTGCACACACTGAAATAGGTCCACCCAAAGAGCACACAATGTGCACACTTTGCAAAACAACATTTCAAAATCATGTAAAATGTGGGGAACAGGACAGGCAGAGGTTACTAACAGAGACCAAGGGCCAGAATCGTCAGCTGTGGCTGGACCAGAGAAAAATAAGAATAACAAGTAGTGAGGCATCTGATGTACCAAAAACAGCAGACTCAACAAACTGGGTAGAAAGAAAAGTTAACACTAACTTTTCTGGAAATGAGGCTACTAGGTACGGTCAACAAGCTGAGCCTTTGGCTAGACAGTGTTTCGAACAGACAACAGGGCTTACAGTGGAGACTACAGGCCTTGACACAGATACTATTCTTGAGATTAAGTGTCACACACCAAAAAAGCTTGAAGCACATGGTGGCAGTCTATTAAAAATGACAGAATCAAACAAATATGATGTTAGAGAGAGTGATGGCAAGTACATTCTGAGGGAAACAACATCTGGGTTAGGGTACTACTATCAGGTCCAGGTGGCAATGCATTGTGCAAAAAAAAGGAATTGTAAGTTCATGGCGTGGACCCCAAATGAACATGTGATCCTAGATGTGCCCTACAACGAAGAGTGGACAATGAACAAACTCTGCCACCTGAAGAGGGTGTACTTTCAGTATCTGCTACCAGCAGTAGCACCAAGAATTGCACACAGGGTCATGAAAATTTGTGGGCTCAAGTAGCTATTACACTTTAATGTGCACATGACAACTTACCTGTAATACACATATCAAGAGTTCAATATTTGTTCACTGTTTAAAACTTTACATTTTCATTATCTACATTGCATTGTCATGGTAACTTAATACACATCAAGAGTTCGACATTTGTTCACGGTTTAAACCTGTACAACTATCTACATTGTTGTCTGAAACTATTGGTTGCTATGTTGATTTTTCTGTTGAAATACAAAGTAATATTTGGTATACTGTGACCTTCTTTAGCCTAAGGACATAATCTATACAAAATTAACCACATCACACTCACTCACTCACACACACACACACACACACACATCCATTTCAGGTGTTTCTTTTTCTTCATTCAGTACTGTTACGGATTAACTGAGGTTGCAAATTACATAACCCTGCACAAATAGTTACAATCTCATCAACACTTTGCAGCCTACCAGAGATAACATTACACAAAATCTTAAAACCTTTCAGCCTTCGAATTGCTCGCTCAATGTGAATTCTGACATTTGCTAGGCGACGTGTGGATGTCACCTCATGTTCAGACAGCTCCTTACGTCCACATGTGAATGCAGGAAGAGCTAGACTCACTCCCGGAGGCAGTATATCCATGATGGTGAATCCGCGATCTGCTAAGATCTCATCACCAGGGATCAGTTGATGAACAAAACCACTGTTCTTTGTGATGAAATTATCACTGGCCCTTCCACCGAAAAGTTTTGACACAAACATGACATAGCCATTGGGGGCTATACAGTATAGTAGTTTGTATGTGTTATGATGTTTGTAATTGCTATAAGTTTGTGATCTTTTTCTTAAGTTCTTTGGCCTTTGTACAAAGACCTCTGTACAGTCAATGATGCATGTGGCTTTAGGATAATTTTTGTGGAATGTCTTGGGCCTGATTCTGTTCAGCGTATCCCTGGGCAACCAAACAATCACCTTTTCCCTCATAAACCTTGCAAGGATTGGTCTCCAAAATGTAAATATTTCAGATGCTGTGGTTCTACTCACCCCAAATATTTACCCAAGTCAGTAAACAATAAACCCAAACGGAGTCTCATTAAAACAAGCAAAAATTGTTCATGGACGGCCAATTTGGTATTAAGTGGTTGTGAGCAAAAAGTCAACACGACTCGCAAAAGTTGCCAGGAACTGTCAGCACATAAACCTGTAAAAAATATAAAGTCTTTGTTATTTAAATTTTGTGCTGATACTGACGGTGTCGGACCCGTTTGAGTGCCACAGTCCTTCATCGGCTTGTTACCGCAGCTGAAACTGTAGTTGTGATCTATGTGATCTGGCTACTGGATTCCGACATCATGCGTCTGCAGAGGCATATTCTCCAAATTCCCAACATCCACATCTGTTTCCATAGCTTCACGTTCAGTAGTTGAGTTCAGGTGTAATGGCTGAAGACATCTTTTTGGGGAGGTCTAGCTGGTGTTGCCTAAAGGGAAAAAAAGAGAGCTGTGCATTAGTTAAAAATGACAATCAAGCGTATTTAAATTAACGAAATGCGATGCAATAATATGGCTATCCAAGAGACCTACTTACACGGCAATCATAACCCATGAACAACACAGGATACGGGTTTTCTCTTGTGGGTTGTCCATCAGGAAAATGTATTCCACACACCTTAGAGTGGTAATGAAGATAAATACATAATGAGCGATGCATTGGTTTTAAGTACTTCTCAAATAAGTGTGATCAAGACAGCACTTTAAATAGCACTCTGCACTCTCTTATTTAATGTCAAACATGCACAATTGCACTTTACCATCCTATTTATGATGCCTGAAGGGGGTTTATATGATTGTTGTTCGACGTTTGACGTTTTTATCCAAAGCAAAGCAACGAGGACTAACATTTAAGCTGATGCACAGAGAGGAACTACAGTACAGGTCATACAAAGCAGTAATGTCAGAGCTTCAGTCTTGTGAAATCATATTTGCACTTGAAAACACTTTGGGACATGAAAGCTCCAGCTTTGTTTTCGCCTGTGGCTAAAGATATTGCTAGCAAACTTAGCTAGCGCTGTTACACTGTATGTTACACCCACTGCATGCAACCTGTGGCATTAACAGACTGAACAATCAAAGCCAAACTTAACACAGTATTCTTGTTTGGCTCGAAGCCATCTCGGTTTATGTATTTCATCCCTTGGTCCTCCGCTCGACCAGGAAATCTATGTAATCTATAAGGCTGTAAACATGGGCAGTCAATGTGCAACAAAGGTTTGTGAATTTCACAAGCAGTTTTATTCCAGGCCTGTATTTTCGCACTGTTGTTAAAACAGCCGAACACACAACATGTTCTTCCCGGCATTATTGAACAGCATACGTACTAAAAAAAAAAAGAAATAGAAGAACATTTCCGCATCTACAGCTAACGTCTGCAACAACCGCTACGGGACCAACACGCTACTTCCTTAGCAGCAAAGCACCGCAGTAATGGCGGCGCTGCTTTACTTCCGTGTTTCGCCGGATTTGTGTATACCTTGGTTTTCTTTAGTGCAATTATTTCGGGATCAGTTAATTGAAAGTCACAATACAAGCACATTTACTGTAAACTGGACAGTAATCTGATACATTTGATTTATTGTACAACTCTTGGCAGCGCTTGTTAAACTTTTTATAATACAGGAAGAGACTGCTTGTTGAGAACTGCTGAGGTAAAAAAAGGCCTTCAGAAGACTTTTATAGGAAATAGAGGTTTGAATGTATGTGCAGCCCAGTATCACAAAGACTTAAAGGGCAACACACAGATAAATGCTGCACAGCTCATTTTGAATGACAAGTTACAGACAACATTATAAGATACACAAAGAGGAACATTTGTCTGATTGGGAGACTGCACAGTATGACTGTGTTAGTGTGTGTGTGTGTGTGTGTGTGCGTGTGTGTTTGTGAGGCTCAGAGTAAGAGAGGTTGTTTCTCCTCGTGACCAGCAGATGGGGCCATTGGTCTACCAAATTGTTAGAGATTGGAACCGTTCCTCACAACAATTCGTCTTGAATTGACTGCACACTCAGTTGGGAGATGCTCACAAATGTAGTAAGAATGCACAAAACAAGACCTTTTATTTTAAACATAAATGAAATGTGTTGGTTTTTGCAACATTAATTTTAATAATTTACAAATCAATTTCAAAACACAAGGAAGTAACAAAGAAAATAGACTTTGTAGATTATTTGGAGTGTTAAACTGCAAAGGCATTCAGTTAAACTGGAAATACACCAAATTATTTTTGTTCCCGTATTAATTTATTTTGTGAACATGCTGATAGAGTGGTATGTTTGCATTATACAGAAAGATCCTGAACAAAAAACAAACAAGATTTATAAATGATTTCAGTCTTTTAAAAGGGAAATAAGATGTTGAAGTGTTTTCCTTTTTCAGATTATCAGATCTGTACAAAACAGTTCATCCAACATCATTTTCAGAAATTACAGCATTGTCACAGGATACTGCAGAGCTGTAGTGTCGACTGTTATTGTACAAGTGCAGATGATCTGATCCCGTCAATTCATCTCAGGCATTCAAAACAACATGGCACGTTTTTGAAAAGCCTGTAGTATTCCTCCTGAATCTGAAACAACAAGGAAAAGATGGAATTGTTATAATATAACATAATATAGTATAATATAATATAATATAATATAATATAATATAATATAATATGATATGATATAATTTAAAATATAATATGTCAGTGTAATTGGTGTACAAAATAAACAAAATAGGTCTAGCCCTAAAATTGCACTTGCTGCAGTAGCCGCTGTATTTTGACCAAATATTGTTTACATGTTAACGAATCACGAGGAATAATCCTAACATATATCATTAATAGAACACTCTGAATGGGTCCATGTCGCGTAGTGAGTGCTATTATTTTTGATACATGAAGTACATTTTGCTGCTAATACTAACATTACAGTAGGTAACATTGGGCTCCACTATATTTTCTTCACAGATAGCTTTTTGTAGCTTTTCCAATCAAAAGTATTGACATGATCTATTCATGAAATATTTGTTTATAGCTGAATAAACTAACAAACACATTTTTAAAGTTCAAGCTTTAAAATTTATATAGATGTGTATAGAGATGTGTATAGAGGTAGTGGCTGTAATTTGACAGCATTTAGTTATATATAACGTTTTTATACTATATGATAAATATCAAACTCTGAATAGGGCCATTTTTCATAATACATACTATTATTTTTGATTTGTGTATATTTTGCTAATACTTAATTGCTAATGTACCATTGCACTTTAACTGACTTGATGGAGTATTTTTTCCATTGTAGTACCTGATAATACGTATAATATAATATGATATAATATAATATAGTTAATATCAATGATGTAGTCAAATGTAAAACATTTACTCAGATGCTTTAGTCAAGTCTTATTATGGGGTTCTTTACTTTCAGTCTTATTAATTTGAACTTTTAATTCAATACATTTCAGTGGGTAATATTGTACTAAATATATAGTTACTTGTAACTTTAGAATAAACATAGTATGGATGTGTTTAAACTTTAAAGTTCTAGCTCTAACATTACGGGATTTAATAAAGAGGGTACTGTATTTTGACAACATTTGTTATATGTATGCTTGCCATTATGATGTGCTATGCGCTATGTGTCTTATAATAATATAATATAATATAATATATCATAATATAATATAATATAATATCTATGGAAAATCAACATTTTCTCAATTGCATAAAGACAATATATTTCCTATTCATCAACATACTTTCATGATGCTCATCATTAAAGCATTTAAATCCTGTCAGAGCCATTTATGTTAAACTAAATAAACGCATGAAATAAAATGAATAAAAAGTCCTAACCAAACTGTTACCTTTCTGGACAGGACACAGAGGAAGATGAAGATGAACATGCCCTGGAAGGCGTTGGTGATGGTGAACAGATAGGCAGTGAGGGTGGTCTCATTGAGGATGTGTAGCACTCCAAAGGTCCAGGTGGCTCCCAGCACGAACAGCAGAGCCAGGGCACCACGGGCGCAGGACCTGAGGGCCACAACACCAACTTTAACAGAGACGCGGGTGAACACAACAAATGACAGCAAAGAACTAATTTTAATTTGATACTGCAAGGACACCACATGATACCAAAATAATAAACCAGATAAGAAACCTAACAGCTTGATTTTCTGTATCCTTTGACCTTCTCATCAGAAGTACATATAATCCTACCTGATGTTTTCATAGTGGCTGATTTCAGGCTTTTTCACAGCAGTATGCCGATACACTTTGTAGATGATCACGCCAAAAGCCAAGAGATTAACCTTTAGTGGAGGCCGAGCAAACAAACACGACAAATAAACACAATCACATGAATATTTATCCTCAAAACAATCCCTGTTTGATGATTTCAGTTAATACTTTTTAGGATGTTACAAAGAACTCTGGTCTTACCAGAATGATCAAACACGCAGGTCCGATGAAACTCCATATGAAGTGGTTTTCTGTGCTCAGCCAGCAGCTACAACACAAAAATAGAACACACACTTTTATTGACTCAATTTGCATGTTAAGATCTCTTTGCTGCAACAGTACCTCATTATGTGGACACAATATTCTATCATTTTACATTAGTCTAATCTGGTTTTATCTTAATTATGACTATATTGCATGGGCACACATACCCTTCTTATCATAGACATACACAACAATTGATTAGGAGAGCCACCTCTGCTTAGAGTAATGAACAATTCATTTTTACAAAACCTCAATGTTTTAATTATATTTTGCACTCATAAACAAAAGGCCTTTATTTGTAGATCTCGATTTAAACCCTCTGTCGAACCAAAACGTTCAGAATTTGTTTTACACTAATTCAGTAGTTACCTTCCTCTTAACAAGCATCTTCAACTTCCCCTTCTGTCCCTGCAGGCCAAATTTAATCTCTGTCCCCTTTTATTTATAATTAACGTAATTTGTTTATCTTTGTTCCCTGGAAAAATGCTGAATGAGTTGGAAAGAGAAGTCTTTGTAAAAAGCCTTTGTCAGTACAAAAAAAGCTCAGTGTATTCGTCTTACACTTTATCAGTGCCATAGTACTTGGAGCCCAGTGTTGCTGAGATGGTCACCACCACCGCCGGGCTTCCGTAGCCGAAGATGTAAAAATTACGATGCAGGAAGCCTTTGTTGTAGATGACGCCAACGACTATTAAGTATAGATGGATGCCCTCGATGCACATCCAGGCAAAGGCCGCGAGGAAGAAATAGTGCAGCAGCCCGGCGATTACAGAGCAAAACAGCTATGAGAAAACAAAAGCAGAGATTTTAAGTCTACTATGTGTAGAAATCCTGTTATTTTTGCTACTGTTGCACTCTTTGTGGATATGTGTTTGCAGTGGTGTAGAGAGTACATTTACTAGAGTACTGTACTAAAGTGTTGTTTAATAAAACACTCACACATACATATATTATAGGACATAATGCAATGACCATCAATAATAAAGGTTAAATGTATATATCAATTAAGGATTAGCCAACAGTTATTTCACTGTTAACAAACAACGTAAAACATTTCTTTATTGTGATGTTTATAGTACTTTGTGTAAGGTTAATAAATACTGTAGCCCTACGTTATTTGGATGGCCATTTTGAAGTTGTTAACCTTTTATAAACCTTTACAATTGATTAATGGGTGAAACTGTGAAATAACTTTAAAATATAGTTTAATTAACTTTACATTTACCATTTGAAGTGTAAAGTTTTACCCAATTCTGAGGTATTTGTACTTGATTAGTTCCATATATGTAATCTTATATTTTTACTTCACTATATTTATTATTGATGAATTAAGTTAGTTGTTCCCAAAATACTTGAAATCATACATGCAAAATTGTATCGACAAAAAAGCCATCTCATTATCTACACAGCAGTATATAAGGCAATCAAAATTAACAACACCTTTACCGGCTCCATCAATTACATTTGGGCTGGGGAAGTTAATTCATAATCTATCATTATTATGATACAAGACTGTATATTGTCTTAGATCGTGTGTCTCATTATAGCGTGATAAGTCATACAAGTTTTGTCTTTTCCTGGAGTTACAGGCTGCATTACAGTGAAGTGAAGCAATTTTCTGAATTTACCAGACTATTCTGCCTTTCCCCACTTAGTCATTATTTCCACACTACTGAGGATTATTGATCATAAATTTCATAGTGTTAAAGTTTTATCTGTAGTGTTTTGTCAAGGTACTGATATTCATCACCACAGTACTGTCGCAAAATTCTTATGGAGGCGTTTGGTCAAAAACATTGTGATTTTATATTCTGTCACCCAGCTCTAACACTTATGAAGTGCTTTGAGCATTCTGGCACGGTAAGTATATTTTGATGTCAACTTTAACCTGCTTGTAACAGAGTATTTCTACACTGTTGTATTTTACTTGAGTAAATGATCTGAGTACTTGTGTTTGTGTGACTAACATTATCTCTGAGGAGATACATCACTAATCTTTTAGCATTTTCATGTCAAAGGCTCCTTTAAATCAACATAAATAATAACGTGAGCTCACCTTATGTGTGTTCATGTTGATCCCCACCAGGAAGATGAACTCGGCCATGAAGAGGCTGCAGCACAGGTTCTTGTGGATGGTGGTTCTGGTGCTCTGGATCTCACTGAAGAACCAGAAGGTGAAGATGCACATGGACAGACAGATGAGGGAGATGATCATCCCCAGCTGGGTGATCCGGGCCAGGATGGTATAGTGGGCCACCAGCTGAGAAGCAAATGGAAAGGGAAAGTGTTTCATTCACGGTTTCATGGTATGCTGAAGTCGTAATTTGTTGTATTTTCTGCTTGGGATCACTTGATGTAGCATTGGGAATACACTGGTGTTACAGCGGTATGTTGGGTTGCAGACATGCAGGGTCAGTTCTTCTGCTGCTGTATCGCATATAAGCCAATTGCTGTTAGAAATAAAAGGGTGGACAAATGGTTATTATTTATTATTTTGACTTTTCCCTTCTATTAAAGGTTTATTTGAAGATTTGTGTTGTGTGTCTCTTGACTGTAAGTGGTGGGTGGAAATCTCTTAGAGACACAAGGCTGCATTTATTAAAAAAATCAATATATTATAATTACTTTTAGATCTGAGGCTTAATATTCCATATATTTTGTAGGCTATGTATAGAATATTTTTCTTAAGATGAAAATAAAACAACCTTAGATAAAATACTATTGGCAGAACTTAAATATGAGGTTCAGTTCTTGCCCCAAATGTGTTCACCATGACCAACAATTTTCCTCAAAATCATTTTAATGAATAATCATAAGCCTTGTTGGAGAAAAGCACAAATAATAGCAGAAAAGTAAATAAATAAATGCACAATAAAGAAAGAAGGAAATACCTTTTTTGCACTATTACAGTTTTATTTATGGTGTAAGATCACTCACGTTGGCCCGTCCGGAGGACATGAGGATGGCAAAGTGTGTGAGGTGAGTGCAGGAGCAGGTGGTTGCATTGCTGTTGACGTGGACTGTATTGCAGCCGTGGGTGGCCCAGCGGCCCTGCAGGCTGTCCGCCTCGTACTCCCAGAAGGCGCACTTGGTCACATCAGCTTTCGTGTCGATGGGCTTCAGGGGACAGAGAGGGTATGAAGACGCTGTTAAATGTGGATGGTGCTGTTTTTTTTTTTTATTAGTTTTTGTCCTGCACCACCGGGGGTTAAAAAAAAGATTGTGCAGGTCAAAATCAGACTTAGAATGAAATATATATCCAAAAATTTGGAATCTTTTGATCAAAATGTTGTTGTTACTTTAGTGTCATTTTCATACAGTTTCCGAGTATTGCTGTGATTTGCATTCTTATTATTCTCATGACTTACTAAAAATAAAATTCAGAATAATTATCACGCATGATAATTTGGGTCAATCTGAATAGCACAGGGCATAAAGTGCAGCCATGTGTGCAGCACACAATGCCCCAAGGGAGAGGCGGGTCACTTTTTGTAGAAAAGGAATCTCAGTGGGATGTACAAATGTTCAGCAGCCAAACGAAATGAAAAAGAGCAGATTTTGATCATTAGAGGCGAAATATTTTATTATATCATAATAAGAAATTATTATGTGCAGTTTTACTTGAATTACAACGATCCAAACAACCACCGCAATTGCAATAAAAATTTACATTATTTTGTTAAAATTGTTTAAAAACATGTGGTTGTCAATTAGATTTAATTAGGTTGTCTTTACTATTATTCTGTAAATATTTATTATGTTTGCATTCAATTTGATTTACATGATTCCAAGTTGGTTTAGGATTTTTATCATAGCAAAATAGTAATTTGTACTCACAGAATCTTCAGTTAAATGAGTGTGTCAAAAAATGATGAACAGGTGCAAGAAAAAAAACAAAAAACTCTGGTGCATCATGGGAAAATACCACATTGCCAAGCAGAAAGTATCTGCCCCGAAAATGGAGCCCAAATTATTGATTGTTGCTCTTTAAAGGCAATTTACGCAGGACTTCTCACTGCCCAACATAAATCAACACCTCCTTTGTTAGGCTCAGGCCTCAAGGGTCCAACAAAAATAATGATTTTACTTTCTCATACATTTTAATTATCTTAAAAGAAAATACCAGTACATTAACTTTTAGGGTTATTTCCCTCATTACTCGCTTTCCCCGATCATCTATCCCCCTTTTCCCTCTTCCCTTAACTGAGAGGTCACTGCAGACAAACAAAGTGCCGAACGTTAAAATATCATAAAACATCACACGACTGCTCGTCCCATGTGAGTTTGTTTAAATCTGACTCGAACAAAAAGTCTGGCTGTTATCAAGTTTCAAGTTCCAAGTCTGGAAATAAGGAAGCTATTCCAAAACAATGGTAGCTCTGACAGAGATTCATATGATGGGGTACTGATGTTTCAAAATGCCTACCGGAAGTTAATGTTGCCAAATTACTCATATATGACAGAATAAAGGGGGTATGGGTTTAAGGTAGCAAGACATCTTCATCTAGATTTAGATTTGTCAAAAAAGACAGATTGTACATGAGTTACTTCAATACTGCTCAACTAAATGAAGTTACTGAGGATAAATAGCCACTATAATCAATAAAATCTCACAGAACTACCACTGCCACATCGCCACTGGAGGTATACAACATTAGTGCATAAGTGGAAAAACAATGCAGCCAGCCTCAGCACTCTGTGCAGCCTTTACCTCGTTGTGTCGCAGAGTGAAGGTGACATGGTCAAGTTGGTAAACGTCAGCAGGTTTGACGGCTGCTGCGATGACTTGGGAGTTGACAGTGATTTCCCCAGTTCCTGCATACCGCGAGTAGTCGGTGACACCCGGGTCGCTGCTCGGCTTCAGGATGTCACCGATGCTGTCATACCGCACAAACACCACTGACACACTTCCTGATGGACAGAAAAAAAAAAAAAAGTCTTTACAAAGACTATACTGAGATGATAGGTTTACATTTACGGGCTGTGTGAAGTTCTGAACTGTGTGGAGTTAAATGTGTGTATTTAAGAGTGTGCTACACTGACAGCAACTTAGTCGGCAGATAAAAATCATTTAACATTGTACATTATCTTTTACAATTTTGATCTGATTCTGCATGTAACAGGGAGTTAAATCAGAATTAAATCTCGTAATATAAATGGAAGTTTATAAAGATTTTTTTTTCGCATGCTGACACCCCGATCATTTCCAGTCAAGATGGTGCTGCTTGTGTATAAGATAGGCTTGCACATTTTGGAAAAGGATGACTCTTTCCGAAATGTGATTCTACTAGAGCAAATTTTAAGCTATGCCCTCAAAGACATTTGCAAAAAATACACGTTTTAAATAGTATTAAAGGTGCTACAGTAAATGTATGAATTAGTCACCCTTTTCCAAATAACTCCAATCATAGCTGCGAACTGTAGCTGCTGTAAGCGTGTTAGCTTAGTTAAACTTTTAGCTGACTTTACTTGGACAGGGAGCACCGGGGGACTGTCAGTGTTGTTTATTATCCGACAATCATCACTTGAGTTACGACATGACATCAAAACTGTAACTTTGCATTCGGTCAATCATTTTTAATAATTTTAGAATGATTCAAATGCACATTTTTACATACTGCACCTTTAAGAAAGAGAAATCAGAATACCCACTTTTACAACAAATTTAGCTCAAAATCTCTTTGGCATTAGGCAACATACGGAAAAAACAGTCTGGCTGTTCACTCGAGCATGCAGGTATTCCTATTGGACCACCCTTTAATTATTAAGAAGGACACTTCTTTTACCATTTCTGTCCTCCTCTGGTCTCAGTTTTGGAGTCAGACTGATATGATCTCCTGCCATCGAAGCAGACACAGACGCTTTGGTGTGACGAGCATCGAAAGTGACGAGTTTCAATTCTATGGTAGGGGGAGAAACAAAGTTGTCAGCGATATGAAGGAATTATCAAGTTTGAAAACTGACAATTTATTCTGACTTTTCCTGCACACAGGTGGGAATAAACAGCAGGACAATTTAGTGTATATTTCTGAATTTGTAAGAGCTCTCCTTGTTGATTATTCTCTCACCCATCTCAGTGGCTTTGATTTTGAGCTCAGTTGGAGTTTTGTAGTTGTTGGCCAGTGTCAGAGCACTTTCCTCGACGGTGTGCAGCAGCTTGGTGATGGTATGTTCCCGGCGCTCTTCTTTCATTCTGCTCCAAGAAACCAGCTCATCCTTCTCCACCAAGTTGTTTACCACTTTCACTAATTTCTGTTGCAAGGAATATTTGACAGTACATGTCACACATGTCCGTGCTGCATTTGTTTTTAATTAGGTATGATTAGAACATTACATTGATATATGTTTGTCTCTTTTGATGTTTCATTAATCACAAGATATGAAGTGAATTCTTTTGCAATTTGTGAACACACAGTAACAAATATTTCTCTCCTCTCTTATATGATTGCAGCCTCAGTACAAATGTCTCTCGAAGTTCATGACAGAAAGGATCTAGATTGTATGCAGTGCTATTCCCCCCCCCCCCCCCCCCCCCCCCCCCCAAAACCAGTTCAAAGCATAACTGCAGTTCAAGCAGAGGTCCAAATGCTGAATGAGGTAAACAAAGATTACTGTAAGAGTCGAGTTGATGAAGGATGGTTTGACAGTGTAATCCTTTTCTCCTGCAGCCAGTGTTGACGCGGATTGAGACAAGGCCTCGACATATGCAATCACTTCCACTGAGGTCAGCTCGCCAGACGTCTGCTTAGCAATTTCCCTCAGCAGACTCTGTGGCTCGGTCAGGTTGTTCATCTAGGATGTTTACAAGGAGCACAAAGAGTATTGAATGATATCCTGTAAAGCTCTCACATTACATCAAAGCCAGAGAAAAAAAAAAATTAATATACTGAATTTTTTTTTTTTACTATTTGGATGGAGCTGGTTGGTAAGCAGCTCACTCACAATCTTAATAATGTGCACACACAGATTTTAGCAAGCTGTAGGGTTCCACCAGGAGGAGCTGTTTGGTCATTCTTCGACCAGACCTCAAACTAAAGGACATTAGAGGTACAGGAGCAGTTTAACATGTTAATATCACCTCCTCCAAATAATGAAAGTAGTCGCTAATGGAATTTTAACACTTGTGCTGCCTGCAGGCAATGAGTGTTGGAGTTTTTTTTTTCCTGTTTCTTTTTTTTTTTTTTTTTTCTTTTTTTTTTTTTACAGCTACTGTTTTGTTGGAGTGTGTATTTTGGAATCACACTGTAAAATGCTAATCTGGACAAGAAATCTGCAAATGTAAAGCAGCAAATGTTTTTTTTGTTAAACAATTTCATTTTTTCCCTTTCTAAACATCTACTAACTAAGCATAACCTTCAGTATAAGGCTAATGATGGATACAATCTTCATCTCCATGGATACATTTCTGGTAAAATAAAGGTACGTAAAAAGTACTATACTTACGTACAATTTTGTAGTTCTTGTACCTTACTTGGATTCTTAAACAACAACAACAAAAAAATAATAATCTAATCTAATGATCAGAAAAATACTGAATGTTGAATCTAAAATGGTGCTAATCACTATACAGTACATATACATGTAATACTATAAGAAATATTTACTTTGACTTGTACTTTTGATATTTGGGTACATTTATTGACAGAAAATGACATAGATATTTCAACATTGAGTACATTTAGTATTGTATACAGATCAGCTGCTGCTGTCTGTACACAGGCCAAGCCTTCAGACGGAGGGTGGTGCAGGGAATTTGCTCTAAGGGTTTCCACAACTGTGAAAAAATCTTCCTAAGAGAATCAGGAAAGCTACCTAAGTATCCCTTTAAAATTCTTTTATAAACACATTTTTAAACATGGTGTATTAGTGTATTTTATGCGCATTAGTGTATTTTTCTTGTTTATGCGAATATTCTGAGGATGTTCTTATTTTGTTTAAATTCCCCCCTGCATATCATATTGACTGTGTATTTTTTGTTTTTATGTTAGTTAAGAGCACTGTACACTTGTTTTTGAAAAATTGCTATATAAATAAAGGTCATCATCATTCATTTAATCATTAGTTTGCTCAAGTACTTTTTCTATAGGGTGACTTTCAGTTTTACCAAAGTAATATTTAAACACAATGTCTGTACTTTTCTCAAGTATAACATTTGGGTACTACTGATAAATGGTCACCATGGTACGCATGATGACACAGGACACAATGATAATAATATTTTGCATAAAATATCACATGCTCTAGTTAAAAAAAAGCCATATTTATATATATATATAAAAAAGAAAATACTTTAACACCCATTGCGTGCAGGTCTCTTATAAGCCAAATTTGCTATTGCTAGCTGTTGCTTTTTGTGCCTGTAGGTGGCATGATGTAGGTGCAGGTCTGAAACTGCTGCCACTGCAGGTGGCAGTTGTATGATAGTGGCTGGTGTTTTAGTTCAGTGTCATATCATGTTCGACTCATTTCTCGCCAACAGAGGGCAGTGTCATCACATCTATTCATACTGTAGTTGGCTGGGCTACCGGGGAGGGGTACTTACATATTCAAGTGTTTTGTTGACAGTCTGTGTGATGCAGCCGATGTTGTCATGGCAGTATTTTTGGGGGTGCTCTGGAAAACAACAATTACCAAAAGAATCTCTTTGATTGCTTAATTCATTTCCATAATTTCCACCAGGGTAAAAGCTGTAACATTAAAGTCTGAATGGCATTAAAAACTTGCGCTGGCATAACATCACATGGCTCGCTTTGTGATCAACATCGCTTAAAACATCAGGAAATTCAAGATTGCAACTTTCACTTTATGTGTTGCATGGTAGATTCTCCCCTGGAAAGATGTTTGAAACGATCTTGTTCTCGTAGAGAGACGAAGAGAAATGCACGTCCTTGGATGTAAGAACCAGTGCGTGTCATCCGTGTGTGTGTGTGTGTGTGTGTGTGAGGCGTTCCATCCTCATACCGACCTTTACATCTTACACCTCCCTCTGGATGAAAGTGCTTAGTGCCTGAAGTAGGGACGTAATCACGCTGACAGGTGCAATAGAAAGATCCATTCGTATTATGGCAGTGCGAGTTGGGTCCGCAGAGCTGTCCTGACTTGCATTCATCAATATCTGAAAGATGCAAATGAAGAGTTCGGCCGTGATTAAAAGATAAACACAATATGATTAAAGTGTCACTCTCAACACAACTGAGAGAAAATAAATACAGACACTAACGAGCCTGTCAGCGAAGTATGTCTACCTCAAAATGAGTGAAAACGAGACAGGAAGTGAAACGAAGATCCCACAAATAAAGAATGTGGGCTCAGGAGCCCCGCTCATTACATTTAATACCCTGTATAATTGATTTGGGGAGAGAAACTGCACTTCCTGCATGCATATTACACATTTGAATATTCATAAATCAGCCCCCTTGAATCAGCTACATGCTCCTGCACCGAATTAAAACGGCGCTTGCCACCCAGTTGGAAATCTGCAGGAATACTTTATGCAGCAGTGTGGGTTAGAGGTGCTGCTCTCCCAATCACAAATGGAGCAAAAGATCTCAGGTGGTTTACTCAGAATAGCAGATGGGAAGGAAGTGAAAGGCCGAAGGGGGGGCGATCACCTCAAACATGTTTATCCTCAGCAATACAGTGAAAGAGAAAACAGTTCACAGACACTGACACAGGCACACGTACAGTCCTGACACCCTCCCAGCTGTGTGTGAACTCTATTCACACTCACTCATGTAAATCATAGCTTGCTAAGCTGCAAGCGAGGCCCTCCACCAGTATAGCTTATAATAAATCACTGATCATTACGGCGTGTGACCCAAACTAATTCTTTTGAACATTTTCTGAGTGAGTGAATCAAACAGTACCGATGCATTCGGTGCCGTCGTTGGGTTGGAACTGGTTCGGTCCTGTCGAATTGTATCCGGAGACGCATGTGCAGTAGTAGCTGCCCTCTGTGTTGGTGCAGATCCCCCGGACTCCACAGATATTGGTGACGTTCTGGCACTCGTTGTCATCTGTGGTGAAAAGACGAGGGAAAGAGAACTGGCTGATTGTAAAAAATAAAAAAGGAAATTGTATGAGTAAAGGACATGAAACATATTTGCAATGTGATTTAACGTGGGGTTTTTGAAATAGAAATTTGATAATAAATACAATCTTAGAAATATTTATTTGATACATTTACAATTTACACAATTTTGGTATTGGTCCTGCAAATATTAAAGTAAAACAGTATAAAAATGGTTTTCCGTCTTGATATTTTTTTTTCACCTCTTATCTTAAAATGTCTGTCCAAAAACTCCATATGGCACCTTTAAGTTAAAAAAAAAAGTTCTATATCTCATCCCCTTTTCTGAGCAAATGTTTTTTCTTCTTTCTTTTTTTTTTTTACTTTAAACGGATATAAATTAATTTTTGATGTTCACTGCACTATTAACAATATGTTCTTCGATTAACAGCACCACTGAAAAATGTCAAATTCATTTTGGTTCAGTCTACCATGCACCCCTCTACTTAATTTCCAACATTTCCCATAAAGCCTTTCAATATACTTGCGCCCTGAGCATGTAGCACGTTTTCTGTTGGAGATATTTGGAGATAATCACAGCTGTAGTCGAAAAACTGCATGTCTCATGTCGGATTTGCAATTTTCATCTGCCGCTGGTAAAGAAACTGAAATCGTCTTCTTTGATTCCTGAGCATTATGCAAAATGGCCGGACTATGAGGAAACTCTTATTTTGCCCCTTTTAACTGATGTTAAGCCTTTAATTTAAAATAGGGTGGTACGTTGTCTCTTACTTACAGTCTAAATCACAGAAATTGCCATAACATTCGTGGGACATGGTGGCAGCAGAACATGAACATCTGTTTTCCAAATTCAGATGCCAGAGCTGGTATTTGGTCATAAATTCACCAGTGATGATATGGTAGGATTATTACTTTTTCATATTTCAATCCACGTGTCAAAACTAACCCTGTACGATCCCGACTCTAGTATATTTCCAGATTCAGTCAAATTGTCCTCCAAAATTAGATTGTTATTTAAGAATGCCTAAGTCTGATCCCGACCCTCGCTTGAGCTCAGTTGTGTTGTGTGTCTCATGCTTCAAAAAGTTCAGTCCTGAGTAAAGCCTCTGACTTCTAATCCAATTTCGATTGTTCACGTTTGTGATTGATGAGCAGTTGTTTTTTTGTTGTGTTTGATTTTGAGAATATTCTTCACCCTGTCACCCAGTTTTTAAAAGGCACTAGACATAGAGCAGCTGGGGAGTTGAGGATGTGGCTGCGGCCCATACATTGTAGAAAAGTGCTGTTCCAGCTTTGCACGTCTCTCGTCTGCCAGTTTCTTTTTTTTTGGAAATGACCCGGTAAGAATTTCCACTGTTGTTTTCCCTTGTCGAGGTATGATGGACACTGTGCTCTTCCTCCCCTGTGTACCTTTTGCACAAAAGCTGTCCGGGAAGGGAAATCCTCTGCTCTGATGAGGGAGGTGACTGTATCCAAAGGGAAATACCTCCATGACACACAGGACCCTTGAACCGCCATGGCTGCACACAACATTGCACCCACAGATTTTATGAGTCAGTCTGATGATTTGGTTTTATCTTCAAGTATTCAGTAGATCCTGAACTTTTTTCTACCTCTGCCCAGGAGGTGTCTGTTTGTTGATTGGTTCCGTTGGTTGGTTTGTCAGCAGGATTACAAGAAAACTATTAAACATGTGTCCAAAAAACTTGGATGGAGGATGGGACTCGGCCCAGAGTAGACACCATAAACCTTTGGTGCAGATCTAGATAAAGGCAGGATAGGGCATTTTTTATTTTTGTATTTATTTTTTTAATTTTCATTAATGTCTCTGGGAAGAAAAAAAAATCAGACATACTTACAGTAGGTGGCTGGTTTCTATAAGCGATTAAATTTGAGGCAGATCCTAATAAAAATTTAGATCTAGTGGTTTCGAATAGGTTTGATTTAATATCGAATTAGGCTTGATTTGACTGAGGTGGACTGTTGGGCCTTGGCTGAGGTATGCGCTCTACTGGTTCTAGTTTATCTTTTTTAAGAAAATAGTAAAAAAAAAAGAATGGCTCAGCCCATCAGTTCTATGAAATAAATACACCTTTTTATACATTTTTTCATTAAGTAATTCTTTAAAGAAGTAAAAGGACAGTACATCAGGACCTAATTCATGGCGTCTTGTTTCATGATTTTTTGGCATTAAATTAACTTAATATAAACACCAGATGAACCAATTATTTAGTAAATCTACTCGTACTTAAGAACTCTGCTAACACAATACTTTATAGTACCGCTGCAGAGTTCGTACTTCTCATATTTTGATTAACTTCTGGCCCCTTGAAACATGCAGGCTGTTGTTGTGATTGTGATCAGGAAACAAAAAACGGTTCCAGGAATTCCAAACAACCCAGAAACATAACAGGAGGAACACGGCTGACTGAGAGGCAACGCTGGCTATTAGAAGTGTTACTAATAAAGCTGTACGGTGGAGGTATCTCTTTCAGATTGCAGTGTTTTCTCTGTAATTAGCTCTCAGTAAGGTGAGCTGCCAAATAATTGGAAGAAGAAATGCGAGTTCCAAACTTCCAAAGTCACTGGTCCAAATACAGCCTCTTACAAGAGGGTAAGAACAAACAAATCTAACTTTAGCTCATGGTGCCTTCATGTTTTGAAATAGCCAAAATCATTATTAATCAAAAGACGTAAAAGCAAAATTAGACGGTAAATATTATGATGGATCACTTAGGAAGGTGATTCCCTTCTAGGTCTGTGGAAATGCAGTGTGCTGCCTGTAACACTGAGCATTAACACAAGTCAGCATGTTCTATAGTAAACATGTCAACCGATCCTGGCAGATATCATTTCTATTGGGTTCACATGTATCCCTTCTAACATTAATAAAAACTGAAGGGTATATACTATAACTAGATATTGGGTAAAAATTTAACATGTGAATGCCCGAGAAATTTTTGCTGTTTACATTCAGGTTATTTTCTACTGCACAGTCAACCCACACACTCTAAAAATGGTAAAATTAACCCACGTGTTTGTGCACCAATGTTGGCCCACTGCTTCTGTCTGCTTACGATGAGCAGTCACAAACAGCAAACACTCAAGGCTTCCATGACAGCTGCACACACAACCAAGCTGTCTTGCTTCATTCTATATACTCGGGAACGTATAGGTGGCCTGTATTTTTTTATATTCACCTTTGCAAAACGTTGTCCCATCTCCAGTATATCCGCGTTTGCAGAAGCAGGCATTGTTTGATCCATTCAGGGCCTTGCATGTTGCAAGTTGGTGACAAGAATCGCAAATGTCAGAGAGGCTGCATGGATTCATCACACTGGAGAGCCATGCTGCAAACACAACAACACCAGTGTTAAGATATGATATAAAAAGCAGCAAAAGCAAACATGTTGAAATACTTTAATTTGTGATTATCCAAAACATATTGTGACTGTTTTTTTTAATTTATCATTTTAGTAAGTTTAGTTCCAGTCAAAATTGTATTTTAATCTCATTTAGTGACAGGGTCCTGTGACCTCATCACTGAACCACAGATTATTCAAGTTTAAAACACTCATGTAGCAACACAAAAAAGCAGATGTAAATCTAAAAAAAAATCCATATGATTCTAAAATTATTTACAAATCTTATATCCGTCTCAAGTCCGGCCCCATCTCACAGCCCAAAACCCATCAAGGTTAACATGGAGACCCCATCGATACATGTACTTCTATTACTGTCTCCCTGTAAGACACCTGCTGATGTGCTAGAGCAAAGATAAGCTCACGTACCTGTCAAAAGTACAAGTTTCATTGGCGACTTGAGCAAAGACTCCATACTTGCGCCTGGTCTGGATTTTACTTTTACCACAGGCTGTGGTGGGCTGGCTGGTGACGTCGTCCATTTCCTTGCATCAGTTTTCCTGTTTCCCTAAACCTGGCCCTTCCTGTCCTGATCTTTAATCTGCTTTCAAAAACACGCAGCCTTCACCCTCCCTCCAGCAACCACTCCAACACAAAGCACCCACAAGACTCTTTCTTATTAAGTTCCACTGCAGATCTAATACCATGGATGTTTTTTAACAGAATTCACCAATTTTTCTGTTTCTGTGTTGACACTGTGATTAATGTCATCATTTTGCTAGCCTCGCGCCATTGTTCTCCCTCGAACACATAGAGTCGGGCCTATGTAAACACAGGCCAAAACAACGCCGACCAACCTCACGGAAGGACGACCCCCACCCTTCCGCAAACGACTGTACACAAAATCCACGCACACATTCCAGCACTGTGTGTCTCTCAGCGGCCATCTCTGTGTTCGTCAGACAAACAGGTCTAAATACCCGTAATTCATCCATGATTCAAGCCTTTGAATTCCAGTTTATAGACTAAAGATAGCAGAAACTTTAGTTTGTTTGATTGATCTAGGTTTACGTGAAGCAATTTCTAATTATAACAACCAAATTCTTAATAAGAACAAATTAATTAATGCATTATTGGGTCATAAACAGTGGCTGTGAGTCATTGTTTTGTTGAAAAGAAAAAGAAAGCGAACAGAAATATTTCATAGATGCCAAACGAAAGCCTTCAAAATGGCCAGCTTTTAGTTCTGATTTTTTTTAGAATTGTCTGTTTGTACACATGCTTCCTTTTAACCAGTGAACTGTTAAAGATACAGTGTGCCATTTTTAAAGTTGTTGAAATACCATGCAGCATTGTCTAACATGTCTATTCACGCTGCTGTAAAAAAAAAAAAAAAAAAAAAAAAAAAAAAGAGTATTTCTATCAGCAGGAGTAGCCAGGAACGGCTATATAAACAGACTTTTAAGGCCCTTTGTGCTGCAGTTATATAGTGAGTGTGCCTTTGAAGATAAGCAAAAAAGCAACATATTTCGTTTTTGTTTCTTTGACACCTGCCATGGACTAATGACCCCATTCTCTGCGAGGGAAATGAGCAGGGCTGGGTGCTGGTTTGGTTTTTTCTGTTGCTGGGCTACTGACCCACACAGAGCAAAGTTGTAAGAAGAAGCTGTCAGTTTGAACATTTTCATCTTTGTTCAAAAGCCTCAAAACTGTCCATTCCAAGTGCAGATATTTACAATTTTGCTAATCCGCAACGCCCAGGGATATCAACACTCCGAATTGTTGTTTCAAGGTGGAATATAACTGGCTTTGGCAGTTAGAAAAACAGGTGAATTCAAATGTGAAGCAGCGACAATAGTCCACTGAAGAGAAGTAGCCATTCAGGTGTAACTCAGGTCTTTTGAAACCGCCCTCTGCTTCTTGACACACAAACACATTCACTGATGAATGGTTTCACTTGGATGATAAGTTCTTTGTTGACTGTACTGCAATCTGTGGAGGCGGTTTGAATTGCTTAGGCAAGGCGTTCAGTATATTGCTGAGAAAGGCAGCTGCTTTGAATGACACCATTAGAATCGCGCTGCATTACTGTCCTGGGAAAGTGCTCGGTGAAAACCACATCTGAATGTCTCGCTCTGACACTCTTCCTAATAGTAAGGAAGGAAGTGATGTTGTCTAGAACAAACCTGGACTGATTGCACCCTTCCTCCTCCGCTTTTTTGTCTCAGGAAATCTCTCATTTGGGGAGAAATTCGTTAAGCCCTCTCAGGAGCTTGCTTGCTCCACAATGACATTGTAAAAAAGAACACCTTAGAGAAAAGACCTCCGCGACCGCGTGGAGGCAGTTTTGTGTAAATGTTTCCTCTTTTCCTTTCCTCGCTCATGGATATGGAAATTTGGGGTTCTGCGGTAGCAGAATTCTGCACGGGTTTTCTGTGCGTGTTGGTGTGTGTTTCCAATGCTATTCAGGCGATATTGAGATTTGCAATACGGGGTACACTGGAGAATCTATTTTGACACTTCTCACATATATCTGCTCTGATGTTGGCCTTATGTTCAGCCATGATGGGAGGACTGAACGCTGGGGCACAGATGGCAGCAAGTGTCTCATAAACTTGGAGGTCTTGAATATTTCAGTACACAAGGTTGAAGAGACAAAGCACGCTGTCTGCTCAGGTTCAGAGATGCCAGCTGCTGTGCGGGTGGAGAACCCTACAAGATTTACATTACACTTAAGTATGGGTGGTGGTGGTGCTTTAGCAAAACAGTCTGCACTTCATCCGCCCTGAAACTGAAATAACACCTGTCAGGCATTACAAGAGTAAAAGGCAGTAACTTCAACTTTGGGTTGAAAATGAGATTTTGTCATTCTCGTTTGTCAGCGTTTGGTCATGGGAAGATAAAAGGATCAAGAATATCCTCTTATAAAGTTAACAAAACAACACAATTTCAGAAGTCTTTTATGAGCCATTTAACTGACCAATAGAAAATAAACCTTGGAAGCATTTTTTTGTCAGCACAGGTGTTTTGAACTTAGAGAGACCACAAACTATCACATAGATGTGAAAGCTGATTTTATGTGACAGGCTGCCGGGATGACGTTCTTTTGTAGGCTAACCTAGAAGTTAGCATAACCCTGGTACCCTCAACAAGATGCCTTTGGGATTTTGAAGTTGGATTTTTGGATTATTGCAGTTTATATCAATTGAAGGTTTGGTTGAGCCAGATATAAATGCATTATAGCAATCGGCAGAAGTAAAATGGCTAATGTTCGGCTAAAGACAAACTACATCATGGTCACAAACAGCCTGACCTTTGTGTCAGCTATACTGAGCTTTCTACTACACTATATTATACAAGCCTTAATTTGGAATTAATTGATTGACAAGTTGGAAAGTTAGCTTGACTAGTTTGCAACCAAAAGCCACCTGTAAAGACTGTAAGGTCTAGTGATGGGAACAGCAGTTCTTTTTACTGTACTGAATCTCTAGAATCCGTTCATTAAAATGATTTGTTCAAAAGATTTGTTCACCGAATCCTTCAATGCTCTCTAACTCCCTGAACTGATAAGCAGCCAAACGATCCATCATTCAGTTCATGATTCAGCCCTGAGGTTCACGTTCACTTACTGAGGGACGGTGCGTTCACAATCATTCGCGGGAGACGCAGCGCTGCTTTGAGTGGTATACATGCACTAACATTATTACACGGTGAAAGTGTCCTCTGTGCACAATAAAATCACTTATACCATGGTCTGTGGGAATACTCGATTCTGATTGGCTGCAGGGTGTCCATTAACCCCTGATATATGGACACCTACTAAGTAGTTCCAGTCAAATTGACTGTTTACCGCTGTAAAATTAATGCGCTACCTGGCATATCAAATCTGAATTGTATATTTCCAGCACTGAGTGCAGTCCGTCAGTCCTTCAGTGTCTTATCCTCTGAACACCACAGGGTGGCGACTGTAACACACAAGCTGCAGAAAGTTCACTTCCCCTCTAAATTTACTGATACGCGAATAATCGAGAGGGAGGAATAATCTCACATCCCGTTCGCTGTTCAGCTCTCTGCTTCAGGCTGCGGCCACAGTAACGTTACACACGGCCGGTCATTTGTTCGTGAAAATCTTGCTATTGATTTGGGGACAATGACATTTTTGGTCCGAATTTCTTTTCTTTGGCAAGTGACCATGGTATAAGCGGGATAATGCCCTTCGAGGTGTCCATAAACAGAAGTTAATGGACTTCGCGGAGGCAACCGTCCTCCGCTGTGCGTCGGACGGTTCTTAGGCCTCCGCGTCGTCCATTAACTTCTGTTTATGGACACCTTGTCGGGCAAGGTGAACGAGAATCACGTCCTCAGCGACGCAAATCATGAGTGAGTGACAGTACGAACGTGATTCACGTCACAGCAGGTTGTTCGCGAACAACCTGTTGAGGACGTGAATCACTGAATCAGCGTGAACATGAATCAGCGTGAACGTGAATCACGTTCGCGAACGTGATTGATTTTTACTGTGCAGTAAAATCACATAACATGATGCTACACGGATGTTAGCAACTAAGCGCTAATTTTAGCAGTACGGTTACTGAACGTGAATCAACTCCTCTGCCCTGAGTGAGTGAGTGACACAAAGCCACTTTCAGCACAGTACGTGAACGAGAATCACGTCCTCAGCGACACTTCTCTGTATGCAGTAGGTTCGCAAATCATGAACGAATCACAGCGCGAATGTGAATCTCGTCCTCACAGTTCTCTCAGTGAGTCGCGGCAGTTCCACTCCCGGCTGAGTGGCGAATTTAGGAGCAACTCCTAAAAATAACGGGCGTGTCAGTCGTAACTTTAGGACTCCTAATTTTTGAAAATAAGAGTTATTCACAAAACATTTTAAGCCTAAAAGTAGCACCTAAGTCTGGGAGACCTTAGAAGTAGTCCAGAGGACTCCTAACTCGCTAAGACCTGGTCACAGCCAAATGTTTTGGAGACGCTAAATGACAGGGAATTATTAAAACGATGTCAGATGGACCGTGAAGGGACTGAAGTTGTGGTTGAGTTGGTGAGGGATGCAATAACGTTCCCAACCAACCGAAACAATCCAATAACGCCAGAGTTAAAATACACACCGGTATTTGGCTACGGGGAAAATGCAGCTCTTCGCACGGGACTAGTATTACCTGGGGACCTCAAGTGATTTAGAATGTATCCCACTACGTCCGTGTTTCGTGCGGCGCATTCGCACAGGATAAGCAAAGTCTGTGTTTTACTGACATTATCATCCGGGTCGATCGCACCGAAGCCCCTGCTGGAGCAGCACAACTGTTATATATGGATATTTTTAATATAATAACTGGTGAGCCTGTTGAAAGATGGAAAAATGTTCCTTACCGCATGCTGCCATGCATGTAATCCATCTAATCATCTTTCGAAATTTCGCTCTTCTGATGAGCCTCCTGAATTTGCACCCAAAATGCTGTCAAAACTTTCATTTATAATTCCCAACGCAGCCTCCATAATTCTCGACCGGGAAAAAGGTGGAAACACAAAAAACCTTAAGAAAAACAAAAAACGATCCCAAATCACAGAGATGCCGATTCGCACGGGACTGATATTATCACATGACCTCTGTGTTTGGTGAATTATGATAGGTAATTTGCGGTGGAATTTTTACTTTACAAATTATGGACATGGCAGATTCACACGGGATTAAGATCACAGACGACCTCCGCAATTATTAGAAATTACTGGAGGTCCCCAGGTTATACTAGTCCCGTGTGAATAGGGCTTTTGTCAATCGGAAAAAGTTGCATTCCATCAATACACAAATTGTCTTTGATGCATGTTACAATATACTGGACATTGTTGCGAAATGGCCCGGATCAACACACGATTCCCGAATTTTAATGGAGAGTGGTTTGACGCAGCTTTTCGAGCAAATGCCGCTTTTATTGGCAATTCACGTTTTTCATCGGAATCTTCTAATTTGTAGTTTTTGTCCGAAGCGTTTTTGTTGTGGGGGGGGGGGGGGGCACTTAATTCTCATCATAAACACATTTCTTTATCCAATATCTTTCCATAGGCTTTGTCATGGGCTTGCAGGCAACTTCCTTATTTTTACTTCATGCATTGCGTAGCCTAAATGACTTTTCAATGGGCTGCCCTGTCACTCAACAGCCAATCACCGTTGTCACCGCTTCTAAGTGCGTCCTTATAAAATGACGTCATCCATAGCAACAGAGAGTTACTTCTAGTTTAGGAGTTCACTGTTTTCATAACTAAAAGTAGGTCTCAGCGGCTTTGTGAATTACTTTTAAGAAACGACTCCTACATAAAAACTTTTAGTCCGATTTAGGAGTACTCCTAACATTAAGATAAAAGTCTTTGTGAATACGGGCCCAGACATTTAACTTTTCCTGACAGCAGTTGTGCTCGTATTCATATTTAAAATAGTGGAAACTGGTGATCAAATGATTTAGCAATTGGCCGGATGACATTATTTCTAACAGTGGGACGTCCTTTGAGATGAGGTAGTCGACAATGGAAGAAGCTATTTTAGGCTACCTGTGCTGTAGCGTCCACTTTTATTTTTCAACCATCATGAAAGCAGAAACTCGTCACAGAGATGAAAAGTTTGCAGACAACTTGGTCCATGGTAAGCTAAAATGTCTGTAAATGCCACACTTGTTTATTTTAAAAGGTTGATGTGTCTTTAAAAAGGCGGTTGCTAACAACTAGCGAGCTAAATGAGATGACAGAGGTTGATGGAGGCACAACAGGTCATTCCACAAAATACGGAAGATCATCTACTCACTAGTATGTCTTTCCAGCTGGACTTTAGTTCCAAACTATTCTAACTCTAACTTTACAACATGTAGCTAGTTTATATCTTTATAGTCAAATGTTTACAGTATAGTGCAATATGAAGCTTAGTGATGCTGACGCTGTGGCCACGACGTAATTCATTTGTAGCCTAACATTAGTTTTTAACCTCTGGCGATTTGCATTTACCCGTCTACAAGTGATGTTAATTTGTGAAGATTATCTTGCAGAGAAATACATGTAATTATCATAAACTTGTGTTTGCCACAGAGCTTATTTTCGGCAATAATCCATATTGAATAATAATCCCTGCCGCTCTCTGTGACAGAAATAGTGAGGCTTTGCTAAAGAGCTTGGAGATGTGTTGCTAAAAGCTGCAACCAGCTGCAGCAAGAACTATGCACAGTACATTTGAATCTGTTTGGCAGTTAGGGTCCAAATCAACAAGGTAGCTAATATTTACTGCAAAGCTGGTCGCCTGTAGGTCCATGGGAGTGCAACAGGGCAAAAAATATAGAAATGCCAACAAAAGGGCACAGAAAATAGAGAGATGTGACAAAGTTGTCGGTAAGAGCAGGAGACGGACGGGCAATTTTTTATTTTATAGTACGTTTTATTTACTATCCGCCATTGTATTTGGTGAAATTCCCCAAATAGGCTTTTTTTCAAAAAATACTTATAACATCAAATATCAGGTGTCAATAATTATAAAAAATTAAAAGTAAAAGTAGTGTCCCTGACACAGACTTTCCACTAACAACCTCACAATGCAAAATGCTATATTTTAAAATTTTAAGTTAAGTGTTAAAAATCGCACTTTATTGCTCACTCAACATTGAGAGTCTTTGGAGAGAAGTGAATGAGTGAGTGATTTCAGACACATCTTGTATTTGGTGTAATTCAAATAATAAAAGCAGGAATTAAAACACTTTACATAAGTAAACAAATTGCAATATTTTCTATTTGATTTTCGTATCAAATGTTGTTAGGTGGCTTCGATTTGGGTGCTTCATTGACTCAAAAATGCATTAAAATGGCTAACAGATGGCTTTTGTCTCTTCGCTGTCACTACTGCTGATGTGGAGGCAACAGGAACTCCATCACAACTCGTGATGTTCGAGTGTTGTTTTGCAGCAAGTGTGTCTTCACCACCCACTCTCTCTGTATTGTTCCCGTAGATTTATAGGTGCAGTGTGGAAAGAGGGGGGGTTTGGCACTGGGTTCAAGCAGCTGCCTGTTGGTCAGGTGACAGGTTAGGGTCTGCTTCCTCTCACATCCGGACAATAGGAACAGAGGAGCAGACTGTGCGTGTGTCATATGGCAGACAGATTTAATACAGTGTGAGGAGGCCTGGTTGTTATATAAAACTTAAACTCTCAGATTTACCATTTCTTGGCCTTGCTGAACTCTCTGTGTGTTAAAGTCGTGATTTAAATATCACTTCAGAGGTAGTTGAGAGAAAATTGACTTGACTGAAAATGATGTAAAAAGCCTCTAAGTTTTTGCCTTTTCCCCCCATACATTGCAACCAAGGACGTGTTGGGCCAATATTATGTTGCACTTGCAGAGAAATAATAAATCAAATATTTAAACCGTGCTGAAATAGAGTAGTAGAGTATGGGTGATTTTGGAGTGGTAGTGGCTGCACTCTTAAAAAACCTTTATCCATTGATTTTTCCAAATAGCTTTTGATACACAGGTGGCCAAAAGCCTTCATACAATTTGCAGAATAATATGCCAGCCAAACAGCCAGCACACAAGCAGAGGTTCTTCGACCAAGTTAAGCTTAAGAGATGCAAGGTTTTTTCGCGGCCACACATTTCCATTTGCTCAGCGGTAGCATTTAGGGGCCAGAGACGCTACTATTTGCTAAATTGTTCCTCGAGTCAAAGTGGATGTCCCCTGGAAATATCTGTCAGGTTTTGATAACGTGCTTGAAACCACTTGTCATAACTGTAAACATAATTGAATGGGTCAACCGATCAAAGTTCCTGTGTGTGATTATGATGGAGTGGAATGGGGTCAGTTGTCTTCGTATGCAGTGTGCACATGTGCAACTGACCAACAACAAGTCAGTAATAATAACTTTTGGCTTTGCAAGTACAAAGTCACACTGAGATTTTTCTCCAAGGTTTGTGTACACAACTTTCAACAGCCAGCTATTTACTTCTGCCTGGAGGCTACTTTTCGTGGTTCTCAGTGAAGACTCATTTTGTTGTTGGTGAAGGTCTGATGAGGTGACAAGGGCTTTTGACCGAAGGGAATACATGTTGATCAGCTTGAGTGAATCTCAACACAGTACAAGAGCTCTGCTCTATTATGCATATGCTCTAATCCTATTCTTATGTGAAATATATATTTTTTTGTTATGTTATTCAGTGATCAGAACTCAATGTACCTGGTTGCCTTGCTCACCATGAGTCAGTGCTACAAAGACAGATTATGTTTAGGAAATGGGACGTAGCATCACACAAAACATTAACATCAACGCCAACCATTGCATCGCAAGCTGGATGTCACAAGGCAGAAAGAAAATAGTGACGTGGTGATGAAAGGTTAAGCGATTTATGGTCAAAAGGCCCAGTGTCTTAAAATTCTGACGAGTTAACCACGCTCCACCTCATTTAACACATAGATCCACCTCCTCTCATTCACTCACAGCGCTGTCTTCTTGTCAGCTGTCTGTCTGTCAAGGGTTTTGGGAATAGTTTGCATTTAGGGCAAATGAACAAGGAAAGGCAAACGATACAAGCATGCCCATATGTACAGCTATGCTAAAGACCAGAGCTTATGGACAACAAATTAATCGAAACGCACGGACAAAAGAATTTTGAGAGGTTGATGACAGCTCCCGTTTCAACATCCCTGAAATGTTAAACAACATGGACCTGTAAACTGGTGCTGACAAGCATGTTGTTCTGTTGTTACCCCTCTGTAATTCTCAAAGCTGAGCTAATTCTCCTATCAGGCCTGAGATATCTCAGATAGAAGAACTTTGGTTGATCGGAAAATTCTTGATTATATGTATCTTAAAAATCTAATGGGAATTGTATGCCAGTACCAAGACAATGCTAGCTGGGCAAATAATTCATTATTTATACTGAAGATAGGATCTGGTAGTCATGTGTTCTTTCAGAGCAGCAACAAGACTTCCTGTATTAGTCGCTGGCCTACAAAATAAAAGTGTTATTTCTATGATTATTTTATAGTTAGGTTAAATTACTATAACGTGGTGTTTAATTTAAATCCAGAATTCCAAAAAAGGCTGCACAGTTAATTTAATTATTCAAATGACTATATTGCCAAGTGCAATATCCCAATAGCAATGAACTGCATTTCTTTTGACGAAGGTATCATTTGTGACCAGTGACTAATTATTTTGAGAAATTGTGAATCATACTGCAGTTGCAAAAATTCTGTCAAAGTGATTGCATTGTTTTTATTATTATTATTATTATTATTATTATTATTATTATTACTATATCATGCATGCTTATTCCAAATACAGTGGTGCACATGGATTTCCACATTAGAAAATATTTCTACCTTCTGACTCTGGGGGGGCTAGTTACCCTGTTTTTATTGATTTATTTTTTTGTTAACCGAGTTAATTAACAGGGACAGATCAATATATAAATTATTAGGGATTATGTTTCCTTTTCTCTTCTTGAAATAGCTGTATTATAACATACATAATGGTATTTCAAAATGATATATTCAAAACTATATTTGATTTAAACTAGTCCTGGAACTGTTCTAAAGGCAGTCACATTGAAAATGGTAATAGTTTAACCTTTAAATACTGTAGCTGACACAGACATTATTATACTAAGATTCAAAAAGAGGGTGAAAAAGGATACGACATAAGTGAAAAGTTACCGTCGAAGCAGTCCAGTTTTGCGCTCACTGCAGAAATACTCACACTGAGAAACGCTTTACTCAGGCAAAGTCCTTGTGCGGTTGTATATATGACATAGTCTTTGTTCAGACCTCTGTGTCAATTTTGCATCTGGACCCGAATTTGAAAAAGGAGCAATTTCTCCAAAGATCGGGTGCAATTTACAAATGAATTTCCTTCACGCTCGACTGCTTCATAAAAGAATTTGTCCTGACTCAGATTGAACACAGTTGAATGATCCTATCCATATTCCCGACTTCTTTACGAGACAATGTTTTCCATTTTCTCAAACACAGAAGTCTAAAATTTCCATGTTCTCAGGTGCAACAAGTGTTACTGATTGGGCCCTTTTTTTTGTCTGCCTCCAACCTCTTGTTAGGTCACCGACTGGAACAAAATGACACTGGAAAGAACTCGTGCTCTTTCAAGGATAAAGGGGATCCTTTTTGAGGTGACACAGCTTTACACTGTCACTTTTCTCAGCTGCTCCAAATAAAATGATTAGTATTGGTTTTATATGCAGTTTTTATGCTGTAGTTAAGTAGAAATAATTGCTAAATAATCACGAAAAGAACAGATTCAATGAAAGCAATTATAGCAAATGCAGTTGGTCCACTTTTAATAAGTAGAGATTACTTATACATCTATTAAAAAGATACATTTAAAAAATCTGCTTTTCTATTCTATTTTCTTTGCACCTTGACCTGGACATGTATGTAAGGCTGCACCTAACAGTTATTTTCATTTTTTATTAATCTACAGTGTATTTTCTGGATTAATTGATTAACCATTTTGTCAAAAAAAAATGTCATATGCGATTAAAAAGGTCTTGAAAAGTCGTATAAGACAAAAAGAAAGCAGCAAGTCCTCATGTTGAACCAGAGAGTGTTTCTCTCCGTTTTTCTCTTGACAAATGACTTTTTATCGTAAAATACAATTAACTTCATTATTATTATTGGAATGTATGGTAATTTTAGCTCTACGTTTGATTTAAATTGTTTTATTTTATTGCTCAAAGTGACGTGTTCAGATATCGACGCCATAGCTAACGGTGGTTACTTTTGGATTTCACTGTACTTATTGATCTTTAATGGGTGTGTGCATACATGTAAGGACATGCAATCCCACAAAAATATCTCACATATGACATCATGCACCTGCCATTCACACTCCCAAAATTACTACATGTTATGATGTTAAAAACTGCATTGATACATCCTGGCATGATGTGTCCTAACCTTTGGTGCGATTGATTTATGCGAAGCTAAAGGTGAGGCCATTAGTTTCTGGTATGAGATCCCTCTGTGAGGCCGATTCTGAATTTATAAAATTTCAAGAAGCTCAGATAATTTAATTTGGAGTGCCCTTTTATAGGTTAGGTCACCTGCAGCGCACCCTGCAAATTGAATAAAGAACAGTAATAGAAAACAGGATGTCAGGTGGGCTCCCTGCTTATAAAATCATTAACAACAGTGTGTCTTTTCTCATAAAGGAGCCCATTTATTCCGAGGAGGAAATGTTATGAAAGTGTAGGGCGCAACTCAATTTATTTTTCATTAGGAATTAACTCAGGAAAGACACTGAGAGGGTTAATAGGTGTGCGTGTACATCAGCGGTGTGAGCTAATAGGTTTGAGAGAAGCCTGTTCAATAGACTGACATACATTTTTTAAATAATGCTCTCAACCCTATGTGAATTTTTCTTAAGTAAGTTGCCATCCAGTTGTGCTGTCTTACCTCATTGGTGTGCTGGGTTTATTGTTCGTGTGACAATATAATTTCATTCAGATTCTGAAGTTAGTGCTTTTTAACATAACTGAGTTGTACTCTTAAATTCCCTGTCATATTTATCTCCCTTGTAAAGAGGAAGGATAAGAGACAGAAACAGGCCGCACCCCCCACAGTGGGCTCATGCTGATGGCTTTGTTTGGGTCATATCAGAATAATGCAGCAGCTAGGTCAAATCCTCTCTATCCTTAACAGACTTCCACAGAGCTCCTGGTGCTCCCAGCATGACTCAGGCCATGTACCGCAGGAGGTAGAAAACCCTGCCTAATCCCTTCAGTGCTTTTACAAATATCTATATTTCATCGCTGAGGAGATCTGAAGATTACCGCTAGAGCCCATGTATCTGTGGACAATGAGTTATTATTGTACCCACATGGTGGTTTTTCATCGGCCCAGCGATCTATTTCATGGCTCAGGCAGCTTTTCAGCCATGGATCTTGGGAATACAGTAGAGTACGTGTTAGCGCAGCTGCCAGACTCAGTGTTTCTTGTTCTTGTGCTGGGTTTTTTTCTACGGGTTAACATCACCTATTGCTGGCCCAAATACTGTGAACAACGCTTTCCTTTTTAATTTGGAGATAATTAGTCAATACCTTGTAAATTAATTATTAAAACCAAAAAGTTTTGGAACTGTTCTCTGTCAATAGAGCAGGTTTTTCTTTTTTTTTTTTTTGGGGATATGGTTTTTCGCTGTTTCAAACTTGAAGTTGAGTTGAGTGAGAGCAGCAATGTGATCAACCTTGAACAATTTTGGACTCTCAAGCAAGGCACTCACTCTGTTTGGAAAACTGGCCACTTATTGCCTGACACTGCTGCACTATTTTTTGCCACATATTGCAAGTGTTTGGAGAAATTCCCAAACAACAGTCGAACAAACACTGGTATTATGCGGCTGATAACAATATCAAAAACTCTACGTTTGATAACGAAACACAAGCAAATATTTACAAACAAAATGCATTGTTTAGAACACCATAAATTTGAAAACTTTTAGAGTCAAAATATAAACGTATCAGTCCTCTTTGGTGGACACATTTTCCAAACTAACTCTAACATAGGCTCAAACATTTCAGATCTGCAATTTCTTGTTACCCCTTCCTTACCTGCTACACATACTGTACACTGATACATCTGCACAGAGTTAATATAGGGCCTGCCAAATAACTGTTTTGGCTTTACGCCAAATGATGATTGCATCAAATGAAAAATCATTCTGCAATTTTGGATTGGCAAATATGTCTGTTGAATAGATAATGATGCAACATATACCAGGGTCTGCAACAAATAACTAATCCACAGAAAAGGAATTGGAAACTATTTTGGGTTGTAATAATTAATCGATTTTTTGTCAACAGCTTAATTAATTGCCAACTGTATTGATGTTTTACCATTTTGAGCTTTAATTCAAGTAAAGAAACGTATTTTTCTGGTTTCTTTACTCCTCTCGGACATTAAAACAAAACATTTTGGGACACCATCTTGGCCTTTCAGAAAATAACAATCTAAAAAATATAATTTATAATCTTTCATAATTATTTGACATCTTATCGACCAAACGAGTAATTGACGAAAAGCGAACATAATCGACAGATTAGTTGCCTTGTAATTGGAGTTACAAGGTTTCCACCAGAATGCAGTGGCAGTGTAATCTCGGCCACTTTCTTTATTCACTGCCTTAGCATATCCAAACTGAAGCGCTCATACATAATGCTGGGCTTAATTCTCCACCCTCTGCAGATGCTGTCTAAATCTGAAGAAAAGAAAACCGTAAAAAAATAGAGATGTTTTACACACTGTCATCTGCATATCATGATACTGACTGAAACTGAACCAACGTTCTCCTGAGGTAATGCATGTGTTCATTACTGCAATCTGCAACGTAAAAAGGTGATTATAATGCAAGCTTGTACACAGAGTATACACACACATATGGGTTATTCATGCAGGTTATGTATTAATTAGTACCATGCCTCTCTGGTGTGTTTCATTAGGGGCTGGGTGTTTGAAGTGTTTCTTTACCAGCAGAGGATGCTCATGGCATTACAGCCAACTCTAAAGAAGAAGAGCCTCTCTTCCTTTTTCCCTGGAAGTTCAACCACCAGGGAGGCTCTGCTAATAAGTTCCCTGGGCTAAACCCAACCTGTTTTCAGCCTAATTCCCTGAAATGTAGAGAGAACTGAAGATGCATTTGCTCTCATGGATTTACAAAATAAACTGCTACATAGCTTTGGACTTAAAAAATGGAATATTTGTATTATGAAATATAAAAGATGTGTGGGGTAAAACTGAGTTTGAATGTTTTTTTTTCGTGACTTTCAGTGTCTGTGTTCACTTCCCTCACCACTTGACAGCGGTGAATAAGGATTAAATATTTTGCCTCGGTCAGGGCTGGGCCATTAATGGTCAAATATTTTCACAGCTTAAATCTGAAATGGAAATGAGAGGCAATTATAACAGTTTTTAATATTACCATTATTCCATGGTGACCCTTCATTTCACACAGCTTGGGCACTTTGGTTAAAGCAGGCTTGTTGAAAGTCGCGCAGGCTTTTGTTTTTCTTTCTGTCTGAAAGACGGACCTTTCTTTGCTTTGACCTCTCGTCGGAGTGCTTTTGTGTGCTCCCTTTACTATGTTAGTTTTCCCCCGCTTTTCAGCTGTGTCAGGGTGTCTGACTGTCCAGGAACAGTCACCCAATCTGCCCTGCTGACACAGAAGAGAGCTTTTACAGGCTTCTGTGATTTCTTGGGGGGAATCACAATCTGAAGTGTCCTCTACGGCCACTGAAAAGCAGCAGACAGCTGTCATTAATGTGATTCCTTGCTGCTGAGAGTATAAAAAATAAATGTAACCACAGATTTCATTCGGATGTAATAATAATGGTATTATATGCCAAGGATCAAGTCCTCTCTATATTCCCTCTTGGTACTATTTTCAACAAAATTATAAAAAAAAAATATATATATAATAAAATACAATTAGAAGCAAAAGAATGCGTTCAAAATTACACTTCAACATCCGGACTCGATAAAAATGATATCAGGGTAAAACAGCAACTAGGCAATGAATGGATTCATTGACTGAAGTCCATATTAAGGAGCAAAAGCCTCGTTCACTATTTTCTTAAAGACCAAACAACTAAGTGATTAATCAAGAAAAATAATGGGCATGTTAATCAGTGGTGAGGAAGGTCTCAAATCACCATCTACATTTCTTATTCTAATTCTGGATCTTAGTTTCTGAAACACTCAACATGTTTATCTCTCCACTGGCATTTCCAAGCCTTTGTCCATTTTGAGCTCTCCCTTTGTTCTCTTTTTCCTCCTCAGTGCGTGTGTGTGAGAGTGATACTTGTTGACACATATTTGGACAGGGCAGAGGCTCTTCTATCAGTGGAAGGTGTCCACATGCTTGTGAAGCTATCACCCCCAACAGATCAAAGACAGTTGGCACATTATTTATGCATTGCTGAAAGCTGAGGTATTCAGCTGAAGTCGGGCAGCAACGCATAGCTGGCCCTTATTCTGAAGTAATGACTTCCTCCTGATTGAGTGCTCCCAGTCAAATTCAAGCTCTGCTTTGTGTCCTTTCTGCTTTGTTCTGTGTAAAAGGCCACTCTATGAGACACGAGACCCTGAGAAAAAGTATCCAAAAACAAGAAAATAAATAAATAACAGAGAATTATTTTCAAAGAGTAGCATCATTAAATTTCAAGCAGCCTGTCAGACAGAAATCCCAGAATTGAGCAAAGTTTACACCACATTCCCCCGACCAAATTATAATGGCGGAGTGGCCTTTTGAGATATATATTTCAGCCAAAATGTCAAACACACTTAAAGAAATAACTGATCTTGTCCTAAGACTCTATTCAAATGGAATAGTGACACACATTCACATTCCCAACTTTTGTTACATCCCCCATGATCTGAAAAACATTGTTTCTTTTTCTTGAGGCAACACAGTGATGAGCCTGAGGCTACTCTTTTGCTACTCGCGGGCCTAAGGCGAAAGCCTTGGTCCGCACAGCTCAGTTCTCAATTTCAAATGGGTACAATGGCCGAGATAGCTCAACACACTTAAGACTTAAGAACACACAAGCAAATTGAGAATAAACATTTTGCTCTATTTTACAACTTGTTCGCAACATCGGGAAATAAAAACACAAATGTGCTGCAAATACACACAGCGCTACCAAACACGTGAACATGCTGCAGATACAAACAACACAAATAAAAACAAGAAAAGCTCTCCAAACACACCAAAACACAACAGACGTGATCCCAGAGGACACTAAAAAGGGTTGCACACAGCGTGGACATGTGAAGTTGGGTCTAGGAGGTTGTGTTTTCACCCTCGTCCATTTGTTTGTTGGTTGGTCGATCTGTCAGCAGGATTAAACAACAAACTAGCCAAAAGATTTCCATGAAACTTGGATGGAGGATGGGTCTCAGCCCAGAACAGACCGTGTTAACTTCTGGTGCAGATCCAGATAGACGAAAGGATCCAGGATTTTTTTTCATTTTCTTTAATGTTTCGTTATTTTTGTAGGCAGTAATGCATGGACGTTGATTTAAAAAAATCTGGCTTATTTAATTGGCTCATATCTGTGAGTGAATACAAACATTTTTTGGGATCCAAAAACAAATCTGGATCTAGCTACAGTAGCTGTTCTAGCGGATTTGGTGTGCTTGAATTAAGGTGGACTGCTGGGCCTTGGTTGACACATGTCTACTGCATGACGACTTCTGGTGCTGTACCGTCTGTGCATGTGTAGTCTGAACTGCTGCATTCATTTACCACGTGGGATCATGCAGATCTAAATTGAAAATGAATGTAAATTTCAAGGAATTTGAAAACAAAATATTGGAAAACATCAACAGACGTTCAAAGATAGACGGTGTAATGAACGCTGGAGTGACCCATTGCACATTGCACCAAATGGTATTTTGTTACATTGCGCATGGTTTCCTGCATAAATCCACTGATTTAGATTGTTTGTCCTTAAGTGTGGGAGTTTAGACATTTATCTTGTGATACTCTATCATGAGACAGTTAAGATCTTTGACATGCTCAGGTTGTACAGCGGCACCTTGTGGCCGCAGTCTTCAAAGCAGCTTCATTTGTAATTAAAAAATCTGTAAGATAATTGCTGCATGATGAGGTAAGAGAGTGTAACAGCCAACCCTGGAGGTCCCTCCTAAATGTTGCCTGTCAACTTTTGATGAATCACTTTCATTTGTGTGACACAGAGTTCTTCATCACCAACACAATCCCAGCATTGCTCATCCTCACCTTCATCAGTGTTGGTGGTCGTGGTGCCATTGTTGGGCTACGTGACTGTTAAAAAAATCTCCTCCCAACTTGAAAGCTGAATACTGTTTGATCTGTAACTTTTTGAGCACAATAACGTCATGACTTGCAGTGGCAACAGTAAGCATGTTGAAGCCATGTCACTAGCATCTTCTGCGAACAACGTGTATTTTCAGAGCATTATTGTATTGTGACTCATTATTATTATTTGTCATATCATTTTTGGTAAATCTGTTGATACTTTTTAAATTATTCTATTTCTTTGCTCCATAAAAAGCCAGCAAATGATCAAGTTGATCAGGGTTTTTCCCAAAGCATCCTCAAATATCTTCGTCCAATACCGAAAGATATTCTCTTTACTGTCATTGTGGGGTAAATATTCAAATTTTAGGATAATAAGTGTGACTTTTGTTTCAATTGATTATGAAACAGTTGACAAATAATTCAACCACTGACAGCTAATCAATTGTGTGCGTGTATTTGCATCTTGTATTCTAAATACTTTGCACGTGTGTAACTGTTTGAATATTAAATATATCTATGCATTGAAAATAGTTTTATACAAATTGTCTTTTTTACTTGCAGTGTGTTGACCTCTCGGGGGTGGCGTAGATGTATGTATCTTTCAGTGTTACTTATAAGCTCCTTAAGTTATTGCTAATGCTTGTGTCAGATTAGACTTATGTACTGCAGGAATTAGCCTGTAAGTGCCTTTTGCTTGCTGTTTTGTTTATCTCAGCAGTTTGAACTGATAATGAAGCAGCATTAAAGGATCTCTGCCACTTAAAACAAATGTTTCCGACAACCAATAAAAGCAGATTTAAGCAACTTGCTCACAAAGGACTATTTTCACTCAAAGGTCATCCAGGATAAGTGGGCAGAAGGAGGTACACCTCGTCACTTTTTGAAGGACTAAGTGTTCTGCACTGAAATAGACCACTGGGAGACTCAAATGACTCAAAAGGCTATATCAGCGAGCACTTGTGGTCGACGTTATTTATTTATTAATTTGAGGCCTGTCTACTGACACATCTGAGTGGTCTAATTGCTGCGAATTGACACCGGTTACTGTCCATAATGGGAGCTTGGGAGTCTTTCCTAACCGCGGTTCATTCAGCCGCCCCTCGCTGCAACTTAACTGCCCTTAAAATGTCTGATTGCAACACGGGAGCTGTGGGGCGAGACAGGATTATCAGTCTTTGTTGTGTGACTGTGTCTATTATCCTGACCTCTATTCACAGTGGGCCCTTAGGAGTGTCGCTTCCAGCCACACAGCAAACTACCCCATCCCCGACAAACAACAAGTGAACCAGAGAACTCCCCCTGTCCCAATGCACCAGACACTTACAGCTCCAACACTGGGCAAAGCACTCCACTGCAGGTAAGGCTATCAAATCCCTATTGATTTAATAAAGATAAATTGGATGCACTTCCTTTCAATGTTATTGCAGCGAACGCGACTGATTGTTTGTTGTTGACTGGTGATATTGTCACGAAGCTGGATGACTACTGATTGTTTAGGAAGTTCATTGTTAGCGAGACTTTAATAGGTAGATAAAACGCGGCCAGGACGTCTGGGCTGCTCGTGCTGTGCTGTGTTGTTAAATGTGACAACTTGAACCGTGTGAGCTCTGTGGCTGAGTGTGCGTATGTACGTGCGTGCGTGCACCCGATTTTGTTAGAGGGAAGGGCACCTTGACATCTGGATATTTTTTAGCAAGTAGAGGCAAGTATGCTTATCATCAATTCAGTATTTTCCTCATATTTATTTGTGTTATTGTATATTATCTAGTCAGGGCACTGTGAGATTAGTTGGATTGTATTTCTTTTGTTTTAGAACTTTATCACGGCATTTTGTTGTGACGTTGGCTAAAATTAAAAAGATAATCACCCCTAGAAATTGAGTGGTACTTTCTTTTTTTAATTTGTGCGAAACTGGATAATACACTGCGTTTGGACACATGAGTTAATACAAAAATGACCAAATTATTTAATTGTTATCAGAATTCATTATGGATAATGCTCTGGTGACCAACACGGTTTCATATTCATAGCAAGAGATGATCATGTTGATTGAGTTGGAGGGGAAATGCATCTATGAAAAACCTGCATGAGGAAAGTAAACTTGTCATCTCTATTTTTTTTATAATTTCATAAATAAGTACTAATTGTGGTCACCTTTTGTGGGCAGCACTTAATAAAGTTACTATTCTGGATGAAGATTAGGTTGCAGAAAAGAATGTTCCAGAGCTCTTTTCTCTTTATGCTACTGACATGCGGAAAGAATAGTACAACAATGCCAGATGACAGAAACGAGGATCCTCAGTACTGCTCCCAAAGGTCTGTGGATTGAGGTCTGGCACGATGCAGCACAGGCGTAGTAGGCTTTCAGAATCCAGTTCCATAAATACATACCCATTAAAGCACAGCTGATTAATTCACCATGTTTATTTTCATGGCGGATGTCATATACCCTATATATAAGCTCTCTGTAATCATACAGATGTCAAGGCGCCAAAAGTTTTGAGGGGCTTTTGTGGGGATATCTTCTGTATTAAATTTGACCTAAAACCCAAATACGCACATGATGAATGAAGAATGAAGAGAGACAATGCTTTTTTTCCCCCCTTCTTTCCTTTTAGCATTCGCACAGTCGATTGAAATGTCTGTGCTGTCAAGACTGCTTAAAAAGAGGAAAGGGCATTGAAGATAAAATCATCATTCATTAAGCCTTTTTAAAAAAAAAAAAAACCCAAATATGGTGGTGCGTTGGTTTCCCAGAGCCTCTTCTCTCAGAAATAAACAGCACCAGCATATTCGTCTCCGTCTGTCTTGAGAACTTTCAACCGCAGCTAGTGTGAATTCAATTTATTTCCGTGTGCCCTGATTCACCGCAAATTGCTTAATGGTTTGAAACTCACTCCTGACAGCACCATTAGAGACTTGTACAGAGATAATTTTCAGGGAGGGCCATTAGAGATGTTTTGTTCTTTATGCAATTTTTGGTTGCTGGAGACTATAGAAATGGGGTCATCCTGTGAATGTGCTCCATCAGACAAAAGTGAGTGAAGAAAAGTAGGAGCAAGTTTAGAAACAGAATGCTAATTACAGAAAACTGTGGCTTTTGGAAATACAAAGCATAAAATCGGACATTTCTGGGTAAAAGACAAATAAAAAGACCAAATAGGGACATCTTGTGTAATTAGACAGTTTTAGACAATTGTTGGGAACAAAGCGGCACTGATTTGGCTTCCTGTGGTTACAGGAAATAACTCTTTAAACTCACTTGGTAGATTGTTATTACTGAAGCTATCTCAAAGTTGTCTCACTGTCAGACAGAGACTGCACGGTCTCACTTAGCCGCCCTCAGCCCACTACATCAGATGGGGATGATTGCAGTCCTGAAATCAATGAAACCACAAACCTCCCTGATAATATTCCCTCTCGGGGTGAAGCGGCAGATACAGTTGGGTCACTATTTATCCGTCCACCGAAGTTCTACTGGAGACCATTTGTCCCCTCCTTTTGTGAACTTTACTGCACGGTTTGATCATTATAACCGCGTAATTACAGAAACTATTAAACACCGTCTAAACAGCACGGACATCATGTTAATGAAAAAGAAGCATTTTATGAAATAATAAATGTTTTATTGATGGAATCATTGATAATCCATTAACAGGGAGCTAGCAGGTTTGGATGTCTGTACTTTTTGCTCTTTAGTGTCGAGAGGAAGCGCTCAGGAACCCTTGGACATGATGACACTTTTGTTCTTTGGATTTGTGAGATCATGCCCCCTGGAGGAACATCCGCGGATCTCTAAGTGGACCAATTTGACAATATAGAAGTCTCTCAAGCCCTCCGATCAATCATTGCTTTCCACTGCATTATTCCCCAAACAATAAAAAGACAATATCAGATTAATATATAGTCTGTTCTTGGCTGGGATTTATCCTTGTGGGGCGGGCAACGTCTTCTTGTCTGAAGCCACCGAGTAGTAAGAAGGATTTGGTTGACGGAGCACAGCGGGCCCAGAGATGTCTCTGCATTTGAGGTCACTGGTGGATAGCAAAGTTATCTAAAGCCCCAGTTTGTGTCAACCCCCCCCCCCCCCCCCCCCCCAACCCCTCACTGCATTACAGAGTGAGTGTCAGAGATTAGTGGTGCATCCATCCTCCGTGACCTCTAGGAGCTAAAGAGATACTGCTTTGCCATTTTGTGACGTGTCAAACAATGCATGGCCAAGACTGCCATTTCAATGCCATGCTAGGCCACTGGATGGCCCTTTTGTTGAATTCTTTAGAATGGTGGCCTTGCATATAATTTCAGCCACCAGTATGTATGCACCATCAAGGGCACCATCCCCCCATCCCCCGAACTGGCTTTTTGGAAACGAAGAGGCTGTTCTGCAGAGGCATTGCGCCTTACTGGCACACTAGGAGCAGAAGTGCACGGGAATATTTACATGAATTTGTAGTTGTCTGAGCCCTTGGGGAAGATTAAAGGACACTATCTCTAACACTTAAAGTCCTTTCAGATAGTACGACAGGAATATTTTGCTGTGATCGAACAATTTCGAAACCATTTATAGCTTTCTTTTATGAATAATACGCCCTGACATTTATACGGGAATTTAAACTAAGACTAATTGGCTAACACTAGTCTAAATAAAATAATAATTGCCTATTTAAGCCTGATTTGCTCCTCCCCAATCGGACAGGAAATCTTGGCTGGATTCCTAGTCCGTACGAAAGTTTGGCGCTGATTATCTGGTAATGTGAGAGGTTTCCAGATCCAGTCTTAAACCTTCCGACTAAACACCCTAGCTCTTGAGGCTAACATAAGCTAGCATGCTAGCGCTGAAAGATACACCTGTACAACTGACAGTTAAGAGTTTCACCTTCAGTTCTTGCTGAAAAATAGACAACCCATGTCGACCACCGCTCCAGACGTGTCTCTTCCGTTTTTTTGTTTTTTCTCACCGCAATGTATGATCAGCACCACAAGTTGTTGCACCATGTCGGTCTCCATTTTGTTTACATCGGCTGACCCACGACACCACTTGAGGTGGATATCCTGTCATGTGTGATGTGCCGTTAAATTTCAAGTCATGTAGTTTGTGCATGTTTGAGATTGAATATAATGACGTATATGTGAGATTCTGTTTATGGGATTTATGCAACCCTATTTTAAAACTCCTGGCCAGTGTTTTATACTGCCGTTATGAACATATGTTAAATGCAACCATGTTTTTTTATGAAGAAACATTTTATGTCAAAGTCAAATTGTACTAAGATGAGATATGTGTGCATTAATATAATAATAATAATAACGATCTTAACTGAGTAGTAATTCTGGTGCTGACTAGTGAGTGTGGCGATGTTTAATCTACTAGAAGACTGATCACACACATCTCTACTTTCTGCAAATAATTTTTTTTTGTGTCACAACTATTTCCTTTAAAGATCTAATTTCACCCCACAGCATTCATGTCATTTTTACTCAGTCACATACCAAAACTTGCATAAAGAAACCACTTAATTGCTCCTGTCTCTTACTATTTGCAATCACTATTACTTATCTGAAACAGTTTACCCTTACCTAAATGTCAATTGTACTTGTACAGAACCGGGCTATGGTGCAAAAATTATTAATTTGGGTCTTGCTTTATTTCGTATAATTGGTTATTTGATAAAAGTCCACAGTCCTAGATAATTAATTGAGGGACCTTCACGCATGCTTAATCAACTGTTATTGGATATTCAGACTAATTCAGATTCCAGCATCTCTCGCATTTTGACTGACAAGCCAGTGGTGGAAATAGACTAAACTAATAGAAGTGGTGTCAAAATGTCAAGCGGAGCATCTCTGAGAACATCAACAAAATGTCTGTATTGAATCTCTCTAAGGCCTCAGTATTCCCTGGCCCCGACCACAGAACTCAATACAACCAGAAAAACTGGCATAAAAAACTTCAGTCATATATCTGACATTCCCATTTCTGAGGCTGTCAGGCCTTTCTCCTGGTTTGGCATTGTGCTATGTATAAATCGTTCCCCTAAGGAAGTGCGAGGAGTTGCTCAACACACCACGGATTCCATCCACCGTGTAAGACGCGAGCCCGTCAGGCCGTACCAGAAGGCATATTTTATAATATCTCGTCAAAAGATCTGCTAGGATGTATCGAGGTGGGTATCGGCTTGGTTATAGCATTATCTCAGAATAATAAAGAGTCTATTCTGAACATCAACCATGTGATAGTGAAACCCTCGAAAGTGACACACTTTCGATGATAAACATGAAATCACTGTGACGAAAAATGTGGAGCAGTGAGATTCACCTATTTTCTGACTGCCACCCCTCCAAATATCTCCAGTGAAGTCATTTACTCTACTTTTAGTGAACGACTACAAAAGTACAGATTGACACTGTCACGTTATTCTTGTTCATATCATATATAATATGAATTGTGTGTAATATAGTATGATGTATTATTAATGCTTTGGCCGGTACATCTATGGCCCAAGGTAAAACTCATAAGCCCATCTCAGTAGGGACATGCAGAGTCTACTGAAGGGGGCAAGCGCTTCAATAAAGAGCAGGAAATCCGGTCACCTTGAGCGTTTTTGGGTGCTTTCCACAATTTAAACGACAGTGTACATTTGTACAACTGGATTCATTTTTTTCCTCTGTATGCATCTGATTAGCTGTTCTTTCTCTTTATCTGGATGCAGATCTGAATAATGAAATCCAGGATTCTGTTCCAAAATGTCCCTATCTCTTTTGGCAAATAACAAAAAGAAAATAAATGTTACCTCAGTTCAACTCATGCAATGAGTTGCAACTACCGTCAGTAAGTGTTCCACTGTATTTAGCTGTCGTTTTTTTCAACAGAGCAGTCTCTTTGCAAAAGGATCCATCACTTTTGTGAGTTCATTGATTGTGCAGCATCATAAGCTTCAAAGATGAATTCTTGACTTATGACTTTGGATGATGTTCAGTTCAGTTTCAGAGTTGAACTCGAGGTTATAAGGAGTTTTTCGTAAACAACTATTGTACACTCTACGCACTTAAAAATAATCATTTGGCAGGACGAAATGAATGTGGTCCTTGATGTTGCACTACACTGGAGAGCAAAGGTATTCAAATTCACCTGGCTAATAGTGCGAGACATGGCCCTTTGGGTCATCAATTACTATAAATTAATGATTTTAAAAACTGCAATTACACCATGGGTTGTGAATTATTTATTAAGCATGAGCACAGTTTAGAGGGACATTGTCCACTCTCTACCAATGTTTCCAAGCACAGTGGTTTTCTTAGAAGATCTTCATTTTCATTCTTTTCAGTTTGCAACACAAGCATTCAAGCACACTGAGGGAGTAAATACCACGTGAGATTTAATGGAAAGTTATGGAGAAAAATTTAAACTTAGATAGTCTTTGCTTATGTTAAATTATTCTGAGCTCTCCTGAAAGTGTTCAGTGTCAGTTTAAGTCTGTGTGCTTGGGTTGTTTGGTACTGAGTTTCTGCAGTATATTCACAGCAAAGGCCACTGTAAAGCTGTTCTGACTGACTCATACATATCGTCAGCTGACATTTAAGTTAAAACAATGTGTTGTTCGCATAGCGCTGTCGTGCTTTGTTTATCTGAACCTAAAGGACAGGCTGAAGTAGGCACTCAAGGTAGAGTGAAAAATAGAAGTTGCTTTTCATTATGCCCGAGCTCTTGACTGGCAAAAAGCTTGGTGTGTGATGGGTCATGTTTATTGTGGAGGTGTCAGCAGAGCCATACAGCCAGACTGGACCGGTGTAATAACCATATAATTTGAGTTGTCAGCCCCCTTCCATGTTGCAACACAGAGAAGAAGCTGTCCATCAAGTGCTGCAGCTTGCCTTTTTAAATGGCCCTTTTCAAGTGATACTAGCCGCTCGGGCACTTGCATTCCAGTTTCATGCATGGCACTTTCATTACATTACAATTTTAAGAGCACTTTGAGGGCTGTTTAAGTACTGTTTAAAAGGAAACTATTCGTATTACTCTTAACTGAGTGGAACAGGCGGTCAGGACCTGAGTCATACTACCAATGATATGGCCTTGCCTCAATAAGGGCTTTAACAATATGCCTGGCAGTCAGGAGTTAATGATGAGTGTTGGAAGGAATGACATTATCTGCTTAGTGTTCATCTCCACGAGCGCTGCCACATAATGTGCTACCTGGGCCCAAGGCAGAATCTGTGTTCATACCTAGATAGGACCCCAGCTGTGTGTTCCACAGAGATAGCAAACCACAAAAGTAGCCATGACCAAAACGCTGATAATGGAATCGGTGACATTTGATGTGTTAGTTTAATCCCCCCCCCCCCCCCCCCCTTTCTCAGACTTTCTCACTTTATTTATCAATTCATTTTGTGGATTTGCTGTTCTGTGGCTGAGAGGGGTTTGGATTTGTGGGCTGCAGGAAGACTTTCAGTTGATTGATATGTTATTCTTATAAAACATGTCTTGATTCAGTGTTTATAACTTTTCTGCCCTCAGTCCAAGGGATAGGAAGATATTTTTTACTGATGAGGAACTTCACACAGTAAAGACTCTGTGTCAAAATTTCATGAACAACTGGTTGAGGCTGCCATGTAACTTTTTTTGAAAACGAGGGAAAGACAACTGGAAGTGAGTTAGCTTAAAAAGCTTCAATTATTGTCTCTGGTCACATATTTATAAAGACATCTCTAAATGATTAATTCACACATTAAGATAAATACACACAAATTGTACATACACGAAGTGAAGCTTTTCGCTTTGTCTATGTTTATACTGTAAAAAATTGAATTATATATAATATATATATATATACCCTATTTCAAGTCGAAATCAAGATTCACGTCTATCAGGACATAATCTTTTGTCTCTTCTAAATTCTTTTGAGGTCATTGTAACTGATAAAAATAATAGAAATAATGTAATACTGCATGCCATGATATTGTTAAAAACCTTGATATTTCATGAGATTGTTATTGTACCATGACAATCTCCTCCATGTTGAAACCCTGTTGGCGTGCCAACCTCAAGGTTTTGAGAAACTCAGCACTAAACCAGTGAATGCAAGCTGAGACAGTAGCAACTTTGACTGGTTATCAGGTTTCTAGTCGCTTTCAACTGGTAAACACGTCATGTCAAAATGTCCCACTATCATCATCATCGGTAATTTTGTGCTTTTGGTTACAACTTATCAGCTAACGTCAAGATGTAAATTTGGGACATGTTTTTTTCTCTTAGTTTGAAACCAAATTAGCGTCCACAGAGTGATCGCTAATAAAACAACACAAAATACAAATTAAAAGACAAAAATGCAATTTGAGCCTAACATGAAAATTAGAAAAAAACTAAGGAAACATCTCTACCTATAGAACCACTTACAACAGAACCCATCATAGACACAGTGACAAAAACACATTTGTCTGCATTTGTCCTCAAAACCAGATGTGGACCAGCTGTACTTATATTAGCATAATTTTATCAATGGAAAACAACTCAATAAAAAAAAAAGAGAAAAAAAAGTAGCGCACCTACATTACAACCAAATCCTTCACTAATGAGAAAATCAGCCACGACGAGTAAACGCAAGATGCTGAATATGAAAAATCAATGAGTGAGCTGTATGTGGGAGCCCGGATATCATAGCCTGCTACTGTACATGCTGTATGGGCTTATTTGAGCCGCTGCGAGATTACTATGCTATTACTGTGCTTTCTTCCTTGAATCGACTTCAGAGCAGACTGTTTTCAGATGCCTCTCCAAGTTCTACCACATGCCATGATTAATTCAGCCGTAATATATGTTAATGTATGTTAATCTGTGTCAATGATATGCTAATGAATACCTTACTCCGACAATCCAACTTGTCCGTGGCGGCAACACACACCCGTTGAAGGAAGGGTCCATGTTGAAATTCTGAAGTCTGTAAGTCTGTAAAAAATATTATTTATACAGTAGGCCTGTGCTGCATTGTGAGTTTTTTGTGGCGAGACCTGTCTTTAATATTGCCCAGTATTTCTACAAAAATGATAAAAGGGACACACAGCAAGCCTATGGAAATACAACACCATTAAAATAATTTGCTGTCAGATACATGAAGTCTGTGTGTTGATCAGCAGAACAGAAGCGTGTTCTTTCATATGGCATGCTGATGTTGTGTCTGAGAGAAATATATATCTCTTTGGACTGCTGTAAAAATACACATAAATAGAGAGCACATTTACACAACACAGAACACACATTTAAAGTCTGAGCTGCCACAGTCTGAGTTGTTTTTGCAAATGCACAACATCCCCAAGCAATATGGTCTCTATATTAACAGTAGATGGCACCAAGTCATCGTGATGTAAAGGCTGAGATTGAGCTCAACTATTATTTTGAATCCAGTTCCACCATGACTGATTATTATGGTGGAAGAGAGGGGGAAAAAAGATATTTGGCCATCCAAAGGGGATGGAATCATTTTCCTGTGCTTTTTTTTGCATTTTCACTTTCCACATTTAAAAATGAAGACATAACCGTCCGGTGCAGTTAAGCTCACATGAAAAAATAGATAAATAAACAAATAAAATATCTGTAATCAGATCAGTCTGACACAGTTTGGGAGCGACCGTGCTGATATTGTTATTATGCAGGTTGATGTTTATTGGAAGTGAAAGCTCACGGTTTGTGTTGCTTCATTTGTTGAGTGCGAGATGCTCACTGGAAGGGTTGCAGAGGTGTTTACAACTGCACCAAAATACAATCACCGTGAAATATGTTGCGGCGCCAAGTGGAAGAAATGTCAGGGACAGAGTGAAGGCTTGTGTTTGCTGGAGATAACTCTCTTTGAACCTTGACCCGAAGGCTACCTGGCCGCAGTTAAGAGGCCTGAATGCCTTGATGTTATCTGGTCGACATTCTCCAGCTGTGAAGCGTGCTGTAGGAGAAGAAAAAACACAACAACAACAAGACACATTTCTTCAGCACATTTGTTATTTGTTGTCCTCTCACCTCAGAGTTCATGGTCAAGTTACCTTGTCTGCGCGAGGACACCTGCATCCATGTAAAAATGACTTTGGAATTAATAGTTTTCGGGCCAACGCTGGAGTGAATATTTTATGATTCTATTCCACTCTATTTGTCCTGGTTTGTGACAATCAAGCCATCGGAAAACAGCTATCAATTATTCACGTTTGCTCAACAAGCTCATCTAAATTTATCGGAGTGGTCAAAATGACGAGACGCCTGGTAATGCAGGGGAAAAAAGCTGTCGAACATTTTTGTTTTCATAATTAAGTTTTTGAGGACAATGTGAAAACATGGGAATTAATGAGGACAAGATACAAGATGTTTGATAAAGATATTGTTGGATCAGCGGGGCAATGAGCGAGGAGGAAATTATAAGAGAGGGTGTTCAAGGTGGTTGGACTCAGTGTCTGTTTAACTTTTCAGCATATACAGGACATCATACCATTAGATTTATAGTTTTCTTGCTCTTTTTAAAATCTGACTCTTAATTTTTTACATAACAGTTGTGATAGTTTCTGGCATTTTTTTGTTTTTAGCTTGTAAAATTGGTTGTTAATCGTTTACGATCTTCTACTAATAGCTTGTGCATTTAATTTTATCATATAATTTTCCATTATCACTGTAGGTTTCATTGAGAACCTGTATGATGTTTGACCTTGGGGGCGATATTAGGGGGCAAAAGAAAATGATATCTCCTTATCAGCAGGTGTAATAGATACAAATATATACAGATACACAAACATTTTTGCGATAAAGTCTCATATGTAGTTATTACACACAATAATGAAGGCAGGATATCTTATAAATAAAATGTGTTGTCCAAATCATCCTCAGCATTTTCTGCACATTATTTTCTATAAAAACTATGAAAAAAAGTTTTTCATATTTGCACATCTTGGTCCCCATACGCTGATATACGGTTTTGGTCAGATTCTATTGTCATTCGATAACAAAGCTCTTTTCAGAACTCTTTTTAATTTTCTGTATTAAAATTCATACGCTTTATTGTACCTGTGTGTGACGCAGTTTTCCTTTCCGTGTTTCATTTCCCTTCATCAACTGTTTTTTAAAGAAAATTTTTTTTTTATTGACAAACTATCAAGGATCAAGGAAACACTCAGCTCACATCCGTAACTCATAAACACACTATGGCCATTTGCTTAGTCAATGTTGTAAAAGATAATGACATGTTGAAAATAAATGAGCCCACTCATAATCATGCCTAATCTGCCATTGCAGCCCTTCTTGCGACAGACATTAATCACGCCTGAATCCAGCGGGATATTTTATTTGCAGTGCCTCAGGATAGGTAAGTGAGTGGAGACACTTCAGCCAGATTTGAGTTGCACTGACTATAATGCAATGACCACTAATTGCTAATTATGAAATTCTCTAATGGGCAGAAGCACAGTGGGTTCATCCCATTATTGTTTATTCCTCATTATGTGGCGCTTTGTGCTAATGATTCTATTTTATTCACAGCGCATACACCGACGACTTTACCTTCTGTCGCGTGCATTATATATATATACATATATATATACACTGAGCTGGATGTAGTCGTTGCACATACAGTAGGTCAAAACTGCACGAAAAAAACAAATCTTTTAAAGGACTGCTTTTCAACGGCGCCATTTCATAGTCTTAATTGAATTTAAACGATTGTTTGCTTAGAGGGCCATAAAGTCCCTCAACAGAATGTCTCTCGAATGGAGCCATAACATCAAGTGAAGTCTTTAAAACAGTCAAGGCGACATAACAACAAATCTCTGAGCAGCTCAACTGTAAAAACTAATCGTTATTGTTTGCTGGAAAGTCCTCCTCAAAGCAATTTCGGCTGTGAATCAAGACAAGATCTGAGCAAATATAGCGAATGTAATTTTACAGCTTGGTTGTGTTCCTGCAATTCTCAAACGGTCACCCTCAGGATAGACTAAAGATTGCACCGCAGCAGGGCCACTAATGACTCTAATAGTTTTGGCATTGTGAAAATACTGCTCAGCAACCAGCACTGATCATACTATCTGAGGTTTTTTGAACATGCAGCGCCGACAATTACTACATATCGATGCCTTGATAGATGGAGCTTCGCAGTAGGCCCCCTGCCACATGTTGTTTCCAGGGGGCTTAGAGACAGCCAGGATCGCCCTCGCAGGGCCACTCTTCAGTACTTCTGCTGCCAGACAGTATCATTACTAATGACTCCTAAACCTGTCATCAATTTCCATCTGCCAGCTGCCCTTTACATATTTCAGAGTTGGTGTGAAGTCACCAACTCTATTTAGATATAGAGAAGCACAAGTCAATAGCCTCAGTGTTGAGAGCTACATCTCACTCAGTCCCTCCTTGAAGTCAGCATTCATCTCCCTCAATTGCACTACTGTTAAAGATTATATGTGTGGGAGGGGAGTTATGTCGGTAACGCACTTCAACGGACAATCTTGAGGTACCTGCGAGTATATCTGCAGTAAAACATGGTGGAAAACCCTCAGATAATTCCGCAAGTGCGAACCTGCTCAATGTGTCTCAAATTTACTTTGTCACAACGTTGTGTGGTTACATAAGGACGTTCTGGAGCGAGTGATGTCTTTGCATTCACATGAGCTCCAGCTCATTTATTAAAGTAGGACACCCCTGTGCAGCCTGCCGCTCCGCTCTGCAGTGTTATTGTACAGTACAAGAAGCGTGACGTGACAAGAATAGCAATTTGTTCAAGGAGGCATTTTTGGTTCTGTGATTGACAGTAACTTCTTATTAGGTGTATTGCTTCATGCTTGTGTGTGCTATTTGTAGACCGTCTTAAGTTTTAAAGGGAAAGTCCTTCAGGTCAGGTTTCACTAACTCGTGAACCACTGTGTACAACATATGTAAATCTGGCGAACTGAGAATTAAAAGAAACTAAAGTTCACAAAAAACATCCATAGATATTATTTAGAAATCATTTAACGCAAATAAAATCAGCTCAATCTTCATTAGGACAGTGTTGTTGTGGTCTTATTACATTTGATTGACAGTGGCCAATCAACGACAAGAGTGTCCTCAGATCCTGATTTGTAATACGCTGAATTCTGATTGGTTCACAGGAAATACGTGACATTACCTATTTCCAGCTGAATGCTGCTGACTTCCAACCAGTAAGAGAAGGGAGAGAAAAGGGAGGGGAAAAAGAATGACAGAAATCACTCAAATGAATGAATTGCTCTATCTTTGGAAGATAATAATGTATTATTGTACAACCGCACCGCTCAAAGTTGAGAGCTGATTGAGGAAATAGGTTTGCGGGGTACTTATAGGTTGCAATGATTAGCCATAGGGGGAAAGGTGCTTATTTGCCCCTTCGATTCTCCACTCAGTTCAGCCCTGTATCTCTATAAAGTCCGCCTTGCTTTGCGTCTACTTGAGGCCGGATCAGAGTTTGAGGTTTTAAGTTTTGGAATTAGATTAAATTCAGTTTCTTCTGAGCTTTCTCACTGGATGAAAACAGTGTTCCAGCGAACAGACCAAAGCTACTCCACACGAAAAGCGCTGCCAACAACCCGTGGGTTTGCCTCAGTCAATTTAGTTTCACCTGACCTATTTATTGCCTTCAAATGACTAGGGAGTAAAGCTAATCTAAATACTGGGGAGGTGATGTTTGTTTTACCCTTGGCTATTGAATAGGCCTTAAATTATAAACCCACGGTAGCAGTGGTTCTTTGTAGTCAGTGTAATAACTCCACTGACTGTGGTCACGGTGGGGTCAAGCTCCTTTTGCATACACCCTGGTCTGTAACTATGAACAGGTTTTCTACTGTTTTTACGCCTGTTATCAGATATTATTTTACCTTTTTGTGCGTAACCACTGGCTGCAGGAGTCAAAGTTATCACCCCGTTTCCATGGCATTCAAAAGCATGTGCACTGATAATCACGATGCTTTTTGACCAGATATTCTGTATTTTTCATGGCTGGAAGTTGCTCTAAATGCTCCAGATTCCTGAGTAAAGGGTTAGAGTCTCTATTCAAGTATCTGAATTGGTCTGAACCTGACTAGAAGTTGCTAACTTTTATTTAATGTGGCATTTACAACACGGTGAGATACAGCATTTCATATCGTCCGTCCATCCATCATTCACTTTTTTATGTAATAGCTCCGGGGTGAAGGATGAAAAAGAACAGAATTCAATCGCAGTTAGATTTTTCAGGTTTTCATCATTTCGCGTAATCAAGAGGAGTCATTTTTGTATCAGGTTTTTTGCAGTGGCTGTAATTTGATTGAATCCCTGCCACCAGCTCAATCATTATAATCCAAAACACCTCTGTTCTTCTATACTTCTTCATTTCTGACATTCCAATTATCTTTGCATCAATCATTAAAATCTATTAACATTTCATGTGTTTTTTTATGGATTATCTTATGCTGCAGTTCTAGTCAAGATATTTTCTGACAGAATAAAATTTTTACAGCTCATTATATTTGATTCTGTGTGTCACTATATCATGCAACATCCAAATGGACTCTTATACACACTTCCTCCTAATCGCGATTATAGCTGTATCCAGTGTTTTATGATATTCAGCTTTAATTAAAATTTAAGGTGTTTTTCTACTTTAATCCAACTTATAGGATATAAAGTAATACGGCATTTTATGAGTAGGAACCACTCTGTGACTGAGCAAATTTACTGCATTATGTATTTCACTTTAAGACACGGGTCACCAGTCCTTTAAAGCACTTTTTTTATGGTCTGATTTAGCGTACAGGCAGTATTAAGTCTGAAGGCCTTGTCAGATGGATCCAATATTATATACTGAATACTGCATTGTTTGGAGAATTAATTCAAAAGCAGGTTAAAACATTTGCAGTTTGTAACAAATTAAGGCTTCCAATAAGGATGATTTTAATCATTTAACTTATTTCCCAGAAATATGTCAGAAAGTTGTTTTCAAAAGTTTTGAAACTTCTTGTTCTGCCCAACCAGCACTTCAAAACACAGTTTATTCGATTGAAAAAATTATAATAATCAGAGACAGCAGAATATCTTCACCTTCTAGAAGCTTCGGACCAGAACATATTTATCATTTTTGCTTGAAGAATTACCTGATTGATTGATTATCAGTACAGTTTTGAATATAAATTAAATATATTTAATCAGTGTAGTGTCTTTTTCAATGAAGTGTATACCTTATATGCCAAATATCCCTCACCATTTCATAATTACATTTTTACAATTGACTAGAATTATTTCACCTCCATGGACTCCGGGTCTACCAGACACATCGATGTTATTGATATGGCAGAGGATTTTTTTTCCTTATTCCTCCTCAAGCTGTCACTCTTTGGCTTACTCTCTAGTGAAACCCCATGGTAAGATTCATTACAGCCAGGAAGCGGATCAGTGCTGAATAACTAGCTCACGGTGGCTTTTAAAGGCCTCCAACCTCCGCAACAACAGGAACCTGAAACTCAATACCCTATCCATTAAGTGCATAACTTAGGATGGACGACATCTCCACTAAATGAACTTGATAGGACTGTATTTGTCAGCAGAGGATCATTGTCAGGGCCGGACTTAGCTCTAATTTCCAGTGTTGTATAAGATTTTTCCTGAAGAACTTGCACAAAGTCAGAGACTAAAGGTAAATTAGTCAGCTGTGCTGCGCAGTGGCTCAATCTGACACTGGAGAGGTCACAATTTGAAAAAAGAAAATGTAACTTTATGCCACAAGATATCAAAACAGTGAAAGAACAAGAAAATCTGTTGTTTGTGAGTCCTCTATAGTTTGTATGGAGCTCACCTGCTGCTTTGATGGAATATAAGCAAAGTAAATGAACTCCAGTTCTTTACCTATGTTAATTCTATGCTTGTTTTTTGTCCTTACTAACACGAGCGCTATTATTACTAGTTATGTAGCATGCATTAAGAAAGCACACACATAACATGTGATGACCAAAGTACTGTGAAGATAAGTCAGTGGTCAAGTACCTGACAGCTGCACAGGATTAAAATGCTGCTTTCATCAAATCAATAAAACATAAAAATTGTAAATCTGGCGGGGGCAGATCTTTATACTTCAGTTTCCCACAGAATGGCAATGTGTGTGTGTGTGTGTGTGTGTGTGTGTGTGTGGCATATTTGCTGATATGAGAAGGAGACTCAGATAATCTTGTTCTGAGTAGTTTTAAAAGTTTGCCTTCACAGTGTTAGTGTGGTGTAAATTGTCCTCCTTAATGCACACACATTGCCTCGCCTTTCTGTTTCTCTCTGCCAGTATGAGCCTGCGTCCGTTGACGTTCTTGGTCAGCAGTATGTTTTATGAAGTCGCTCAAAGAAACACACCTCGCGTTTAGGAATGTTTAAGTGCTGATTCCATTTTCACAAAAGCGGATGAGCCACGTGTGGAGGAAGCTTGTCGTCGGTTATGTTTCCTATTGAAACTCGCTGCATAAACCTGGTGCACTGACGAGCTTGTACGAACCATTGGCACATTCCAATCAGTGTGTTTACAGGAGGGATGTTCGACCAGAGAACATATCTGTTTGTCACTCTTGCTGTTTTTCTGCAGAGCATGTGCGAAAGATGATAGAGAGGGGTAGAGCAAGGGCGGATTGTCCAGTAGTTAATGGATCCCGGACGCTGTCGTTCTCTGTGACGGATAAAAACATTACAGTAATTCCAAAATGATTTACTATATATACATGGGCAGCCGTTAATATACCTGGGCGGCCCACCCAGGTAAAGTCTACGTGTGGGAAACACTGCAAATTTTGGATAAAATGCTTATTTTTTTTTAGCTAATATTTAAATGCAGGATGTTTACTTGTAGTAAAGCAGTAGCTTGCTTAACGTAGGTATCATACAAGGTCTTCCATCACTGTCAGAGGAGATTAAACATGTACATGATATGATTATGGCTAGCATGATTTTATTTTTCTTCAAGATTCTGGCGGGCCACAGTAAGTCTTTCTCTTTTCTCTCTTGCCCACTCGTATTATTAGTTTTTCAGTCTGAGCACTTGCCACTTCTCATTTCCTCCCTTACATACTTTCACACGCATAACCTACACTCCTCCTCACCGGCCTCTTCAGCCAACATGATGTATCAAAGCAAGACCACAGAGGCCTGTATCTTGAAAAAGAACAGATTAGGATCTGTCGCTTTTCACACATACGAATACATTTAAACAGTTCTGATATGGAATTAAAAGCAAAAGGCAAAAATGATTGAGAATGAAAAAGGAGGTCCTTGGGAAAATGATACACTGTTTTTCCTATACTGATGTAAAGGAAAGAAAAAAGAGAAACAGCTCAGTGCCAGTCAAAGAGATTGATTACCATGTTCACAGGGGGGTCAGCTTTCATATCAAAGACGCTGAGATGTGATTTTGATTATGACTGCCTCAGTGCCACCCTACTGAGATGATGTTTTTGGTTGCTGTCTCAGACATTTGAAATTGCTTAAACAACAAAATGAACTTGACAAACAGACAGACAGGCAGACATTCAAGAGAGCATGACTCACTCACTCATGAAGGAGTGAAAGACATTTCTTAAACAGTAACCTTTCGAATGTAACTTCAGCTAGTGAGTGCTTTGTACGGCATTCAGAGTTTGCGAAAGTTCTCGTGTCATTGTAGAGCAATTGTAGTGTTTATGGGAATAATGAAAGGGCAGTGATATTCTTCGTTTCCTCCTTTGTATTGTAACAGAGACTCTCTCTCAAGACATCCAATTAAAATCAGAAAATATGGCCTTTAAGCTGGAGGTTACTGCTCCCAGTGGCGTTCTCCAAACAATATTTTCATGGACAAATGTCTGTCGATGGAAATAAATATACCTCACAGCGTTAGGCAAATTCGTTGGCTTTGTGTGTGTGATACTGTTAGTAATGGCAGGCCTGATAATAACTCAGTATTTCCCTCTGTAGTTTGTAGCAGCACAATCCTTTGATGCAGAGCAGGCTCACAATTACAGGTGGGAATCTGTCAGCGTCGTGGTGCAATAAAGATGAGTTGGTAAAACGTGTGTATACTGTATAATGGTAGAATGGCCAGGGAGGATAAATGCAAAAAATCCACAAGTACACAAGTGTATTACAGTGCTTCCTGTGATTAAGTTCCTTTTCAAGATCCACAGTGATATATTTGGGGAAGTGTGTATAATAAATCACCTCAAATTTAATTCATGGTAATTAAGTCATTATAAGATTGATCATTTTAGAGAGCGTGGTCACTGTAAATCAGTAGAGCTGTCATAAACATCTTGGTCATAATGGTTATGGTTAAATATAACGTGTGTTCAAGCAGTAAACTGGCCGACATTTGGTCTGCGAATGCCTTACACCTTGTATGAATTAGTTCAGCTTTGCCTCTATGCCTGTAATTACTGCCCCCATCTGAATGGGCTTAGCAGGCGAGTGTGAAGGAGTCCCAGTGGGGCCCAGCGTGGGTCCTTTCAGCCTTGTATATTCCAGCCGTGCCATTTCAAAAAAAATGTATTACCGCCTTGCAGCTCTGGTAAATGTCATGCCATTCTCTCCTGTGTGGGAGGAATTGCAGCCACGGCGGTGGTCAAAGAACCCCAGCCCTAAAACCGACAGGAGGCCCAGGCATTTTGAGAAATGAGAATAGATCAGTAAACAATATGTCTTGTTCATTTGTTTCTTCCTAACTTTAAAAAAAAACGAAATAGTGAGAGAGAGAGAGAGAGAGAGAGAGAGAGAGAGGGATTACAATACAGTTAAATAGACGTAACATAACTTTCTCTGTGTGTTCACAGAAGAGAAGAATAATATCGATTTCTAGATGCATCACAATTCCCTCCAACATTATGTCTCAATGCAGTGAAGACAATTAATAGGACATTTAATACCCAGTTCTCTATATTATGCTCGCTTGTAACAATTCTGTCAGACCAGGCTACACGTTGGACGGTGAAACAACTGAAGTAAATTCATCTGTTTGAGTCTAATCGAATTGTAAAGTGCCTACAGATTCCCATCCTTAAGTAGCCTATCTGTAGTTCTGCATTGCCATAGAATGTGAAACTTGTCTGAAGTCTGTGAATCTAATTTATTGTTCTGTAGTTCAGTTCAATCTCCTAGAAATTACATTTATATATAACTTTTTTTTTTTTTACCTAGTAAATTAGAAAAGAAATGCAATTTCTGCCTGTTTTCTGCCAATGTTTTCTTTTATAAGTCTTTTGTTATTGTAATGCTGTGAAGTTGTACGGAGATGGTTAGGATATAAAGTGCAGGGCGGACACCAGATTCAGAGTCCTGCCTTAGGTTGAGGTTGTTAATGACTCAGTTAATTAAATTAGAGCAAGGACAGATTTTGGTTTTGGTTACAAAACACACCCTGTCTTGTGTTTCACAATTTTTACTTGCACTTGGCCAAGTGCTTTCGGCGTTAAGGCAAAATAGCGCACCTTCATTAATTATTCAAATCTTCCAACATGCCGACAGTACTGATAAGGATCTCATGTTGGTTAATGTTTTGTTTTCTTCTGCACATCCAAAGGGTCACACACAGTCCAGGTTCATACAGAGAAACTGTGAAGCAGCTGTCCTCCTGATACATCCCGAGGTCCAACAGCTGTCTGGAGAATAATTTCGGAAGCTAAAACTTTGATTCTGTGTCCCCTCGAGAGTTTCCCCTGTCCTGTCAAGTTTATAACTACAGCTTTTAGTCTTGCTGCTTAACTGTTCCACAATATTTGCCGTGGTGACATGCACAGAAACATTTAAAATGGCTGAAGGCAGCCTCTCTAATCATTCATGTTAATTGTTAAAAGAAAACAATCCTGCATCAATGCAATGTCACACATGTAAAATAAATCACCTAGAAAGCCTTCGCTGCTTGATATAATTTAATGGGCGATATAGCTGACAGGAACCGGTAAAGGTGCAGTGAAATGTCCATGGGGGGGCAATCTCTAAATTGGAATAAAGAATTTGTCTGGGTGGGTGGCGGGTGGATGATTGTGCATCCCTGATGCCTTTCCTCTCGTAAAAGTGAAATTATGAAACGCTTACTGAAGGATAAACCCAACATTTGTTTGTGTAGCTCATATGTATGTCAGTTACATGCTCAGACTCTCCTCTCAGACTCCGGTCAGAAGAAATTTCTCTCTTTGACATCTTTTTTGAGGTCACCTCGAATGCCCACAATTCATGGCAGTTTTACAGATGATTCCGTCCCTTGTCCCTCGTCAAAAAGAAGTTTGGAATGAGATTATCTTCTCTTGACAGGAATTTAGCTCCTCCAAAACACTTTGTATGACCTTTCAGAACCACAACTAAACACTCTTAGGACCGACTAACTCACAGATAATAGACAATATAAACTTTAACAACTCACTAGACTAGCAATGTTAAGGCTTCAAACAACCCATAATGCAACACTGATCTAGAGTTGATGTTGGAACATTATACAACCCGGTATTTGATGTTGCTGATGGGTATTTAAACATAGCTTTCAGAAGAAAGGGTTGGCACATTATACCAGTCAACTATCCGTTCCCAACATTATGGCTTCACTGCGACTCCTCCTGTGTCTTGTTGCATATTAACAGATAGCTAATGAGTGGATGTTGCCGTTCAGCTAGAATCTCTCCATCTCATCTCATTTACTGTCATCGAACGTTGAGTTGGCATCCAGAGTTTTGCTCATTATCAAAGGTGCACTTCCAAAGAGATATTTAGAGTAGGCTCAGCTCTGTGGATGATGTATGTGTTTATGTCATGCCACACTGAGCCTGAGGAATGACTTGGAACCGGAGTGAATGAGCCGTTGTGGCGTATATAAAGAAAAAGAAAAAAAGAAAACAGATTGCCGGAGGTAATTGCAGCTTTTTGACTGCTTCATAATTTTCAAGCACAGAAAATCGACGTGTTGTGACACTTAGAATGGCACAACGCAATACACACATGCAGTCTTTCTTTTCATCAGCGTGAGTGATTCGTATTGGTCAAACATCATTAAAACTAAAGCTCAAAGTTTACTTAAAAATGTGTAGTTGCAAATGTGTTCCAGTGTAAAAAAAAAAAAAAAAAGAATCAGAAAGATCAAATGAATCATCTTTATATGCCGAAAGCAATTAGGAAAGTAAGGAGGTCTCCAGTGTGCCAGAGGATTTAGGGTGTGTATTTTTACTCAAAAGTGAGCATTCATCATATCGCAGCTTGGTTTCCTGATCAGCTTAAAGTGTCCCTTAGGTGATTCTTCTTTAAAGACATTAATCATGAATGCTTATTACACATGACCTGCTGATACCGGGTTTCTCCATTTATCTCAGGATGGAAGACTCCCCTTGTGCGCGGTCAAATACTTACACCTGATCCCTCTGAACTCCAGAAACAGCCCCCATCCCGCTCCTCATCCCCCACATGTGGAGAAATAACTCCTGGTGGGAAAAAAAAAACAAAAAAACAAAAACCTTGTCTCATCTCTGTGGTAAAACTGGAAGCACGATATATTGTGCAATGTGTTAGCAAAACTGAAAATATAAGATTTAGCAAATAACACTGAGAACGAAACATGAAAGAAACACATGTCACACTTTTATTTTGAATGATTTTTTACATTAACTTTGTGCGCACCGACAACTGCAATGTCGTTATATATAATAGTTGGTATTTTATTATTATTGGATATCGTTAGCAAGTCATTGTAGAACCCTGACATCATGTTTTCCAATGTTTCACCTGCTACCACTGCGCTGAAAGTGAACATTTTCTCTTGACAGTGATTACACATGATCACAGCAGAGGCAAGTGCATCAACATTTTATGGCAACTTCTCGATTGCTGTATGTGTAACAACCACCTACCTTTTTTTATTGCAAGCAAATGGCTGCTGCAACTGCCTGAGATGAAAAAACCCTTACATCATTACCCTGCTGGTTTTTCCAGGAAATATCAACACCTGACTATGAGCGTTTACAATGGTAAACATTTCTTGGTGTCAAGTTAGTCCAATCATGAGAGATTGAACCGTTTGTTCAGGCTAACGTTAAAACATCTATCATGTACTTACATATGTAATAAAAAACGCCTCAAAATGGAGCCAGAGGTTGATCATATACATTAATAAAGTGTAAGATCTCATTGCTTTATTAGCTTTAGAGAATTTAAATAAAGGACGTCATGTGGTTTGGTTTGACCTCCGGTTTTTATCTGTCAAACACCTCGAATATGAGCTACGCTATTTAACATTACTTCAAAACTTCATGCAGAAACCTTTGTTTTAATCTGAAATAGAAAGGAAAATAAAGTCATTTCCTAAAGCAAAAGTATCCTTTTCCAAAAAAAAACATGCCATGAAGAATTACCTCATGATTTGGAGGGAAATTAGCCATTTCTGATAAACATTCATTCTTAGACGTTTAAATATATTTTGTGGCACCAAGTAAGTATAGGGCAGACACACAACCCAACCCTGACACAGATACTACCATCGTGAGGCTTTTAATATTTCATTTTTTCTTACCTACACAGAGAAGTGTAAGATATTTTTTTCCCAACCTTTGTACCTACTGAAGCTGAACGTAATGACAGAAACTCATCGCAGTTTAATGCAATCTAATGGCTGCCACAGAGGTTAAATCAACATCTCTCTGACACAACAAACTGTCCTGTTAATGTTCTCTTACTTGATTGCATTATTTCACACAATGGTCCTGTATCTCACCTCTATGATAGTATTATCTTTTGTGATTAATGCTATATTAAAAGTTCTTGGGTTGCTTAGTTATGGCCTTTAAAAGTGACAGACACTGCTGGAGATCCCTGTCACTCTTCCAGCCCGATGACTTGAATCAATTGCGCCTCCAAGCTTTAGCACCTAGAGCTACCAGGCAAAGGAGTGTGTCTGTTACAGAGGCTTGTGTACAGGGAGGGTGAAACAAAGGTTATGGTGGCTCCTTTTAATATTTTACAGGGGAACCCCTCCCGTTCCATAATTAGACAGATTACCTGTTATCCATGCTCCTGTGTGCAGAAATGTTTTTAAACGGCTCTAAGCTCCAGGCAAATGGAAAGGAAAGTCAAAAAGAATTACACGCTCTCTGGGCAACACTGAATGCCCTATTAATGGCCACAGCAAAGCAAAAAAAAAAAAAAGAAAAAAGGCAGAGTAACATTCTCATGTCGACTTGTGATTAATTTTTTACTGCTTTGGAGTACAAAAGGCTTGGTTAAAAATTTAAAGGCCTTTTGGCTGACAGTGGCAGTCAGATGTCAAGACTGTTCAATCACTTCTGTTTGTGTGCTGTAGCTCCACGCACGGTACACAAAAAGTGTTGTATTTACATACAGAACTGTAGCTAACAATGTAATACAACACTAACAACAACAACAAATACTTATCGGACTGTAAAATTGTGTATAAAGTTACAACAGTACCCCCGGCTGTCAACTTTCTGGGATAACTGAAACTTAACAGTAAACAGTTGTACAGAGAGATTAAAGCCTCTCAGACATTGTGTCACTTTTGATGTTTGAACAAATTCCCGATCACACACATCCAATTTTTAGTATCCATACTTAAGATTTTAAGCATTATTTATTTTATCCACTTGTATGGCTGAAAAGTGGGTCATGGAGGCCTTTATTTCACAGACTGCGGCATGCTCTTCTGCATGAACAGAATCACTAACAAAATAAAGACTGTGCTGTCAAATATTTCTACACTTCGTACAAAAAACTATTTTTTGTAAATAACTCGCTGGTAAATTATCTGCATTGGAAGTCTATGCAAACACATTTCACTCTGCACATCTTCGAATATCACTGCGCGCGTGGTAAATAAAGGCTTTAAACGTAGCCTATCAAAACTGCTTTACTTTATAAATTGACCTCTCTGTGTTCCTGTTATATCTTTCCTAACACTTCAAGGTGTCAAGGAAGCAAATTGTATGTTTTTTTTTCATGACTGCTTGCAACTTATTACACACTGTCAGGCTTTAAATTCCCTTCATTCCTTCGTGTTATGTTATTGTTGCATAGTTGCACGATAGATCTTCTAGCAGTCTTGAAAACGACCTTTTTGCTGTTGCGTATCAGACCACTTCAACGGCTGAGGTTTAAGAGTTATGAGCTGAAGAGTTACAAAGCCACAACTCTAACGTTAAAGAACTATTGATTTCCATACCGAGTGCACAGGGTGTATATTAAACTTAATCAATGTAAAGGGCAAGTGCTTTGTGAATGCTCTCTCTTCTGTTCATCCATTGCAAATTGAGGTAAGATATAATGATGTACTGCCAGCAGATTTCACCTTCAAAGTACAACGAAAACATCTGGTCAATACACAGGAATCAGGTCAGTGACATTACAGTAGTAATGTCAGGTGTGACCAGTATGAGTCTGTATGAGTCTTGAGAACTATCATTTCACAGCGTATTTGTCACAAAAGTAAGGATTTTACTGTTCCGCCTGATATTGAAGTTCACTGATTAATTTGGATGGTAGAGAACAGAATCATTATGAGGTTCACGTTGCTCAAAATGTTCCGTAAATGCTGTTTAATCTGCTGCATTGCACAAAGTGGAAAGTATAGCCCTGATACGGTGCTGGCGTAATTAATCGCTTCCTACTTTTCCAATATAATCACTTATGCTATATTTAAACCCAGTACAGTCTGTATGATGTTTCCCCTGTGGACAGCAGGACCATCTGTGTTGTCATTTCTTTTTTACTGATGACACCAGCGCTTCAGTTGCACAGTGTTTCTAAACTCGGCCCAGGCTGGATGTTGTTGCCTAGCTTGTATTTTGTCTGTTTTCTTTTCACAGGATCTTCTTGTACCTCACATTGGGTCAGATCTTTTTTTGTCCATTTTCCAGACTGTCAGGACGAGCAGCCAAGTGAATATATGTCCGTCGGGTTAGACTTTTTTTCAGAATATGTGTCACTGCATGCCACCATTTTGCATGGTGGTGGCATTATTATGCTGTTGTGGATGCGCCGCTGCGGCAGACCCTGGAAGGTTTGTGAAGCAACATGATTGCACCAAAATCCTGCAAATCGGGAGACAGTTTATTTGTTGAAACAATGAATATGACAAATAGCTTAAAAACATGTTAATTTCCTCAATGACAGGGATTAATAAAACAAATATTCTTACAGGTCCAGATATTCAAAACTCATACAGAACACTTCATACACTCGAGCTATTAGAAACATTAACAGTGATTCATTCCCCTTTCGTTGATTGTATGTGATCGTGTGTACATGTACCCTTCACATAACATAGCTGAATTTTAATCTGTAATTCTGCAGTAGAGGGGGCAAATTAACCGATGCCAATTAGACTTAGTGTAGATAAGGCTGCGATATTTAAATCACCAAATTGTTATTTCTGTCATCTTATACTCATCATGCGCTGACACCAGACCCATGCCGCTGGTGCTTTGTTTGAATTTTATGGAGGTCAATTGTAAATGGCAGGGGGGGGTGTGCGCCTTAAAAATAAAAGTATCAGTGAAATCCTGATGCAATATTTCATCTTGCAGAGGCCCGATAAAGCCTAATGAAAAAAAAATAACTGTATACTGAGCTCCTCGAATGGCAGCCGCACGCCTCCACACTCGGTGGATCAGTATGCAAAGCGATGGACAAGAGGCGCTAGAATCACAAGTCTCGCGGGACGCCACCGCAGAAAAGGTTGAGGACACGCAAGTACCTTTCTCACATTTAACCATACTATTCCTTTTCTCCGAGCGTGGAGAAAAGGGAGAATTGTGTAAAGAGATGTCAGATCCAAAAGAAAAGGCAGCGAGATATGCAATGTCACCGCCAGGCCATCAGGAGACTCTCTCTTTGTAATCAAAGGCCCCCGATCGTAATGTCCAAGAGCCTCTGCCTGTGTGTTTGCAGTGGTCTGTGCAGAGAGTTGCGAAAAAACTGCTGGCGTACTGAAAGCCTTTTTCGCTCCTCTCCCTGCTGCGATTCTCTGTAGATCATCTTTGATTGACCCAATTAGGCGAGTCCACCGGGTGATGCTTGCTGCTTATTAGTGTTTCACATTGGCTTAATCATTGGATACAGTACGTGAATGAGGTGCAGAGCAACCTGGCAGAGGGCTGATACAGGCCTCCTTTCATGTGCAAATGAAACCAAAGGATGGTAACCTGTGGTAACTTCAACAGCTGCTTTGGGTGCTTATCAAAACCAGTCCTGATGCAATTTAGTAGGTCACTGGATAGGAGATTTACAAAACCATAGCATAGTATATATATTTATTATGAGTATATTAAGTACAGTAGGGTTATTGTTTGACATTCATTATACGAATCCTCAAGCAAGCATGCGAGCGAGCCAATCTAATTTTCTCCCCAGTGGCAGTTTTAAGTGTGTGTCAGCTAACATTTTAGCGCATTATTTATAAATTCGCAGTGTTTTGTGACATTCTTTCAAGACATAATGAAGCAATATTTTATGAGGCGAGCTGCAGAGTAGCGGGATGTGAAAGAAGCGAGGCAGCAGAGCATCGTGCTACAGATGCAGGTGAAGTCCCCTGTGTGACGGATGGAGGGGAAAAGGTAATTTGTGAAGAGACCTACCTGCCAAAATGATGAAGAGTTCTCCTTTGTTGATTCTCCCAGAAGTGTCTCCCAGTCAGGAGTCATAAGAGAGCAGAGCTTACAGTGACACCTTGACTGGCAATCAGGGAGAGGTCGTCCATTCTTGAAGCTCTGTGTGTGTTTAAAATAAAGAATATCATTACGTTTTGATACGAGTTCTCTGTCATTTGCAGAGGTAATTCCTCTTCTCTGTGTGACACCACTGCCTCTGGGCTTACTGTATGACAGTATTTGTAAATAGATTAAACTTTCCTTAAGGAATCCGGCAGGCATTCAGCAACCCTAGTTCCGTATTTGGAAAACGAGGATGCAAGGTGTTCCTGCTGCTTGTTGTCTGAAACGGGAAGAATGACTGAAGTGCGGAGCTTTAACCCACAGGTTGTGGATATTGTAAACATCAGTACAGATTATCACAAAGTCAGGAGGATGAAGTCGTTTTTGAAAGTTAAACGGCATCGTTTACATTTTTTATGGACAAACACGCATGCAAGAGTTCATTCAGCAACATTAAATTCTGCTTTTGACCATTTGAGCAGCTTTCGGCTCCTATCCACTGTTCTTTCTGGGGCTCTTTATGTTGCTGATTAAGATCCAAATGTATCAGTGTTTGTTTTATTCAATCTATTAAGATGCTTACCGAGCCTCGACATCATCGCCTTTGCCTGTTCCATTTTAGGTTCAACACATAAAAGACAAAAAGACAGCTGATTTACAGCACATTTCAAACAGATCGGTTTAGGTTCACCAAAGTGCCTGGTGAAGTTAAGGCCCATATATTCTTCTTTGGCCACGATTCACCTCACTGCTGAGTAATGCTGGAGTATTCAAGTTTGGCCTTGGAATCAAGACCGGTCTCAGTATCACTTCTCGAAGGTCTCGGTCTCCTCTTGGAATTGACCATATTTCTTACTTGGCCTTGTCACATTGCCAGCTGATTCCAGCTCCATCTTGTTTGTGTTTGTTTGCTCGTAGCAAAAAGTACATCATCACACAGGAAATTCACCTCGATTTTTGATCCTTACCAAGACATTTCTCATTCCACACATGTATTTTGGCAATACAATTGATGATTGAAGAGAAATTTTCATTTGTCTTCTATGGGTATTTCAATGTGAATGGTTTGTATGGTCCACATTGGATTTTAAGGTGTGGGACTTAATCTGAGCTTGGTCTCAACCTCTCAAAGCCTTGGCCTTGTCACTGTCTTGATATACACTGGTCTTCTTGGTCATTTTGGTTGAGGTGGTCTTGACTACAGCGCTGCTGCTGAGTGCCTCTCAATGTTGCGGCAGTGTCTCAAGTTCTTTATTCTGTCGTCAGATAGTAATGATAGAAAGATGGCCGTGTTTTTTAAGAGCAGCTCTGATGTACACATGACAATTTTATAATTATTGGAAGTGTGATGAAGTAGGTGTTAGCTAATTATTCAGGTCACTGCAGGGTGTCTGCAATCTGAATACTGTGCTCAGATGCAATTTTGTGCTCTGCTAGCCTTTAAATTTCACCTCTTCAAGCGCTTGTATGTCTTCAAGCTGCTGTATGTTGCATATGTTAAATTCAAATGAGAGCGATTTGCCGTTTGATTCAGGATTGACTCATGTTACACTTAATGAGGTGACTATCTGGAGCCGAAAAGACGCAATTTCAGCGACATCGGTGCTGCATATGTGCGATAGGTGTTGGTATGCAAGTATTTAAATATTTCACACGTTGAGATACGTACAGTAGACAGGTGTTATACGAGGTACACATCAGGATCCCCATCTGTCATAAAGAGATGGAGGCTGGCCCAGAGGAACCCACACAGGTAGACTTAGTAAAATCAATAATCGCTCTCTCTCTGTGCATGTGTAATGTGCTGTCAGACTTTGTGACGGTGCAGCATCCTCATTTGTTCCCAGTCAAATTGAATTAGAAGTTGTAAAGGCCTCATGACACACCCACTTTGGTCAAACTGTTAAGAGCTGTGGTGAAGTAGGAAAAGCCTTTTAAAAGCTTAGACAACACATAAAAGCTCTATGAGTTCATTTTTACAATTGCATTTCTTAAACAACTAATGAATGATCCTCATTGGATTGTCAAATGCATGTGAGACTGTGTACATAAAGAAATAAAATAAAAACAACCTGATTAATATTGTGAAGATAACTACCATGCTCTCTTCTCCTTATCTAAATGAAACAAAAAAAAACAAAAAACACAGATCTCTTGTGGATTAAAGTTACATCTTGCTGTCAGTGATGGTCAGACACAGTCTGTATTTTTCAGATCTGGAATACTAACGACCTTCGTGCTGCCATTAACATGAGCTGTGTGGTGAAAGAAGTACTGTGTTTGGATAGAAAGCACAAAGCACGGTGCCACTTGCCGCTTTATGGGTACAAAAGTAAGAGGCCGTATGGTAAAAGATCTGAATTCCTTTCTCACCAATGACTATTCAGTCAGAGTTTTGTTATCTACCATAAAGGATCACGCCTTCAGTTTCTGGTAGACAGACGCGTGGGAGGAAATATCCATAAACAAGAACAAGAGCTACCCTGAAAAACTGCCATTTTACTTGTAAAACACTCTATTGGACCTGAGGTCTTTATCGGGCCTAAACGTCCACTAAAGTTAAACAGCAGTGTCGCAGGATCTCTCTTGGAACTAGGAACTTGTAGCTTTGCCCCCAAAACTTTGTATTGCATAAACAAATCCAAACAGTATGTTTAGTTTAGTGTTTTTTTAATGTTTTTTTAATGTTAGTTTAGTGTTTTTTAATGTTAGTTTAATGTTTTTCTTTGTGCTGCTGTGCTGCCATGAAGAATAATAATCAATCAAACATCAAACAAACATTAATCAAGTTTGATAAAAAAGCTTTTAATGATTTTTTTATTCTTAATTTTAGGTTAGTTTAGGATTGTTTTTTGTTTGAAGGGCACAGGCATGGTAACCAATCATCATGCTAACTATCCAGCTATTATGTTTTGGATTATTGCTAATGGGAGCTAACATGCATTGGATATATATACATATATATGAACACAAACTAAATATGTGAACTGAAATTGTTTGAATGACTTTTTAAACTGTCGAGCAGAAACAGTTATTTATATGACACGTTCTTATGTTTTCATTGTATTAACCACTTGCTTTATTTCAGTGGCGCCTTAAAACAAGAACACAACAACATTTGCTCTATTTGGTACCCATAATGCTGTCTGTCAGAGGAGTGACGCCCTCTCACAGTTGTCACAAGTGCTCTGTCTCGTGTCTCCCCTCGGACTGCATTAGTGTCAGCGTGTGCACTGCTCTCCTCATTGTGTGTAATCATTGCTTTGTCTCTGGTGCCCTGACACACACCTCACTGCATGCAACTTCCGCAGTCCCACCAGGTCCCCCCCACCACCAAATCTCTTGCTGTCCCCTGCGCCACTGAGCTGCACTCGCCTCACACCTAAAGGGATTGCTGTCACGTTGAAAAGGCCGGGCTCGCTATGCCTGACAACTTGCGTATTTGTACAAGGCAATGCAAATGTTTCCCCACTGATATTGTTTTGTCACTTAATGGTGACCCCCGCTAGTGTGCCATTAAGAGCCAGGCATTCCACGGTCTCACAGAAACAAGGCATTTCTGTAAACTCGTCCCAATAGAACATTTTCAATACTTGTCCTTCTTGTTATCTGCGTGCCATTGTATGCCGCACAAACCCATTTTCTGCTTTATTCGTCCCCCGCTGCATGATGTTGCTAGGAACCCATGGGGTGGGGGTGGTGGGGGTGGTGGTGACAAGAGCCCTTCACCACTTTCTCACTGAAAACTTTCTGCTTTTGTGTATGGCCTTATTTCTGTGTTAAGATGACACCTGGGAATAATCCCGGGGGTTTCTGACATAAATGGAATTCAAATTAACTGTATTAAATGCTATAATCATAACAGGCATAATAACTATTTCAACTTTGGATATGTTTTGATCATGTCCTTCATTTCGGTTTCCCCTTTGTTCTACACTCAGCTCTAAAAACAGGAGCACGCTTTTGACTAAAGCTGTAAACTGAATCAGATCTCAATTATATATACCAAAATGCACTACAAAGTAAAAAAAAAAATTAATTAAATAAATGAAAACTCTAATTAAAAAAAAATAACACCTTCAATGGAAGTTGAAGTATTTGTTTGTAGCCCTAATTATTCAGAATGTGCAAACTTATATATGATATGACCCAAAAAACACCAGCAGAAAGTCATAACGCGTCTGAAACAATTTACATTTGATATGAACAGTAATAAATCATGCGTTCTACTTTCCATTGCAGCGTGCAACGTATGAGCCATATGGTGCCATATTCCTTTCGCTGCCACATAAGGGATTGGCCTCTCTCCATGGCACACAAAGTTTACCCTGTTACCTGTCACCGTGTCAGCTTTGAGACACTTTGTGTCAGCGATCACTGTCACGAGTCACATGGTTATGAATAAATTCTAGTGGTGACGCTTTGAGCACTTCCCTTCTCTTGGTGGTGCGCTGGCAAAGCTGTCACGAGCTCTTTCGAGTTTCATTTTTAGAAACAATCGCCGGCTGAGGTTTTAAAGCCCAGCTTCGAAACATTTCTTTACGTCATTATTGTAATTTAGCTTGCTCGCTGTTGACAGCTATGGCCATGGTATCATGGTGTTGTGAACTGTGATCAATAAAAACACTCAAAGTTCGAGAACTTGGCTTGTCCTTGAAAGTTAATAACTGTCATTACGTTGTCGAAAGCAATGCGTTTTCACAATCGCAGGGATTTCAAATTGTTTTGCACACCTTCTTTATACGCCGGCATCAAGTTGGGTGTGCGGTGTACGGGTAGGCAAAGCTTTCTTGTCATCCTGTGTAACGTTCACTAAAGGTCAGAAAGATTAATTGAATGTATTCCACTTTTCCATGCGAGTGCTCCACAACAGTGAGAGGCCTTGTCTCCATTTTATGCAAAAGTTGGGGATGTGTCGAGGAAAAAAACAGCGCGCTGTCTGTTGAAGCCTTGCTGCTTTCAAGGACATGCCATACATAACACATAAAATACCTGGGGGGATATGTTTTTTTCCCTTAATAGTACATCTTTTACAGTATATAGAATGAAGTGCATCCTGTTTCGTCCTCTCTTTAGTTAACTGTGAAGACTATGATACTAGCATACTTATGTGGACGCAGTTTCTAAGTAGGTAGAGGAGCCATATGGTGTTGTCTGACATGAAGAAATTAGGCCACCAATGCTGTCTGTTCATTGTCATCAACCTGGCCACCTGCTTTGCTTCTGCAGCGGGTAAACTAGTGTAAACCCCCTCCCTCCCCCCCTCCCTCCCACTGCTGCCTCCCCAGTCCAACTTGTTATATCTTTATAGAACAAGCTCGAACAGGAAACCAAACTATTCAGGGGCAAGTCAGATTTTGGTACAATTAGCTGGAAAGGCCAGCGGAGGTTGGCTGGCCTTCCTCCAGCGGGTTTGTCTAATAATAAAAGTAAACAGATATGTTTGTATGTGGCTTGAGCGTGATGACGCAGATGGCTAGATTGGCCCCTGCCACATCCTTTTTAGGTTGTGTCCTTGACGTAGGAAATTCGGGAGTGTTAGTGCCAAAGCCCGCACACCGAGTGGCCTTACTTTTAAAATGCCATCCAACCGGCAATTTTCTTTTTTTAAACGCAGTAAGCAGGACATTTTTTATCTGCTTTCCTGTGAGACAAGATACACACGAACGTGTCTCACCAGACCCTCCAAGACATCCTCCCTCTCCTCCGGCCACCTCTGCGATGTAATCATTTACTTGAATTTACCGACTTGTGATATGCCGGTGAGAAAACATATGGTGGTACCAAGGCACAGACTATCAGTCAGCAGACAGTTACTTAGGTCGCATTACAAGCTGCCGGGTCCCACTCAGAATAGACATTTAAAGCAGACCTCAATGCCGGGAGAACAACCTCCGGGGACAGACTACACACTCTTCCTGAGGCACTTAATTTTTTTCGGTGTCTGAATTAATTTTTCATCATTGTGCTCCAGACTCAGTGAGGCTCCATGGTTTCACTGATCTACAGTGCAGCGAACTGTCATATCCATTTGGCAAGAACTCACAGGCTACACCCAGCTGCTATGTTTGTGGCTTCGGTACGATGATACAGATAGTTATTTAGATTGTCCTCTGTCGTATCAGCTCAGTCTGTCCTTGACTTTTTGGATGCTGGGAAAAAGTGCCAAAGCCCACACAACACCAGGCAGCTTTGGTTTTTAAAACCCCTTCCAACTAATTCTTAACTCTTTGATGCCAACACTGAATTCCATCACATTTTACTGCTAGTTCTGCTGTGAATGTTCACCAAAAAACCCCAAAATGAAGTCACTAAATAATTTTATAGCATATTGTCAATACGTTTGTGTCTTGTGAAAGCAGTGTTATGTTTAATTTCTGTCATCTGCCACTGAAAGCTCGAAAGAGGCTTGTCAGAACAGCTTTTGGTCCAGACACAAGATGGATATTGGCACGTGTCTCAGCCACCGGGTGAAAATTGTTAAAAGGTCTCCTCAGTTGATTTGGCCCCATCAATTGTCAACAAGTCTTCTAGGCCTTTGCTTGAACCTTGAATGTGCTGGATTCCGGCCTCGTTCTGGTTTTGCAGGGAGGTTTTTACTCACCGCGGCCCCACGGAGCCTGAGGAAGGATTAAAGATTGATGAGAGCTCTCAGAATCAGTTTATTGCTCCAGAGATCCTCGCATGTGTTATGAGTGGGAAGATTGTGTTGCTGTTTTGCCTCATAGAAGTTCATGAGGCTGGCACAGCACTCAAGTGTTTGACAATCAAGGTTGGATTGTTTTTGTTTTTTTTGTTTTTTTCTTTTTGGTTTTGTTTTTTTTCTTCCCTCACAGCAGATAGCCTTTGGATTGCCAGAGAGCTGTGAGTAGGCAACAATACAGTGTATTCTGATGAGAAATGTGATGAAATGCTCGCTATATCAGGAGGAGAGGCTTTCATATTGCCACAGCCTCATGCATTTTGCCTGACTTCAAAGTTGATAAGGGCTACACTGACTCACAATTGCAGATAATACCTGGACCAGCTTGAATAAATTCTCACTTTTGCCCCTTTGCTGCACTACATCTGTCTGAAAGGAGCACGGAGTGTATCAGTTCAGCCTCACTGGAGAAATATAATGCATTTCAATACAGCTGGATTTGGAGGTACTTATGTTTGGACTCTGTTAGGTGCTGTTTATGAACTCTCATGAGAACGGGCAATGCGAAGAGAAGTTAGTGAGCCCTGACACTGAAACTAGTTTAACATTTTCCAACAGTTGTTGCCGCCCATTTGTAAGGCATTTTAAATTTTTTGCACAAGCCAACCCGAGTGGAACAGTGGAAATTAAAAAGAAAAAAAAGAAACATCTATATATTGCATACAAACAAAAAAAGGTTGGCTTAGGCAGGGAAAAGCAAACGTCCACTAAATGTTCTGCCACGAAAAAAGGGGAATGAGAAATTGTGTCAGACTAAGACATCAGATGTGCGTGGCAATGAATACAAGACAAAAAAATAAATGCCATCATTCTCTCTCGTTTTGTGTTTGTTCGAGATATCCTTAAACAGCACGGACTGCGCTCTTTTAATTGGATCAGATCATTTCGCCTCCTTTTAATGTTCACCTTGATGCTTCTCATATTTGCGTTTGCGATTTTTGTTTGTGACGTGATGAGTGGGTAAACTAGCATTCATTTTGTCATTGGTGCAAATGAATGGGCATTCCTCTCAGACCACAGCCACAGATGCATTAAAGATGAAATTTGTCTTAAAATTTAAAGGCCTTTTATTTCCCTCTTCGCCGACAATTAAATTCGCTGCATTGTGTTGAGCGTGAATGTTCGTTCTCAGGGTAAGAAAAAAAAAAAAAAAAACATAAAAAAAAAGAAAAACCCTCAATGTCCATTTACTGTCTTTTCTGGAGCTTTTAACCACATCTCACAGTATCAATCAGCAGACAGAGTTAACTCATCATCATCATGTAATTTAAGTTACTATTGTGGTCCCACTGAGGGTTGTGATACCCATGGTCTAATTGCTTTTTTTTTGTTTCAGGTTTTTCAGGTTTCCACCCTGTCACATATTGAATATTAACATAAAATATGGTCTGTCACTGACTTCAATTTAAATATGTCGGCAAAAACTCATATCAGTCAAGCCTTAATGGATACACTTGAAGGAGACCTGGAGCAGTGATAGAAATCTCTGTGGGGACGAATAACAGGCTGTATTACAACACGTTAATTTTTTGGTGTTGAGTTTAATTTTTCATCCATGTGCTATAGACTCAGCATGGCTCCGTGGTTTCACTGATGAACAGTGGAGCAAACTGTCATCTCCATTTGGCAACTACTCACAAGCTACACCCAGCTGCATCCTACGACACGGGGTGCAAGGGGAGAAGGGGGGCCCTGCTAACAACACAGGGCTTTATTACCTGGGAAATTAATGATCTGAGAGACTAAGATGTAATGGCTGAACCATCTGCAAGAAATCATCCTGGAGAGGACCTATCCCCTTTCCTATCTGTAGCTTTCTATTCAGCCGCAATGCTCCAGAAACATAAATCAGTGAGCTAATTCATACTGTTAGGGTGAAGACACCACAGTTAGCAAACACAACGTTGTGATTGATTACCTGCAATTATAGTTTAGCAGGCTAAGTGAAGTTATGTTTATTTTTTTCGTTTTTTTCAGGCTGTTGATGTTTTTTAACTTGTAATTTATGGATGTTATTACTGACTGACATTAGGAAATATATGATCTGAAAATACGGATGTCCTGATGATTTTGTTTGTGTTCTTCAAATTTTTTCTTAGAATACTTTGTGACCTTTTGAAAGTATGCTGCTTACTGCAGTGTGAGTAACTGGGAGAAGACTGGAGCTCGATGAAGTTGTAGTTGATGTCATTACTGGTGCAGGCCTGGTTTCTATGGAATGGTAGAGCTGGGTGATTGATGATTGGCTGACAGGGAGTGGGAAAGAGCCAATAGGATCAAAAAGCTTTATGTGTGGAGCGCACGCGCACCAGTGGTAAGCGAATAAGCACCCCCTGTTGCACCGCTGTAGAATTTACCCTCCTGGCTCCATCTCCAGCCCTGCTGGGGTGCGCTAGTCCACAGTTGTTAGAGATTATAACCTACAGTATCGGGCCACAATGCCGCGAGGCCTCAACAGTATTCTACTTTAACAGCAGATTTACTCCATAAACCCAGAGGATCCTGTAGTTGGATTTTGTTGCATTGCTACTGTACATTCATGATCTGTTCTGTGAAGTAGGCATTGTGAGCGCAGAGTCGGGAGAAAGGACTTGATGAAAATCAGGCATTTGCACCATGGCAGGGAGAGAAAAAAAAAAAAAGCTTTGGCCTTTCACAGCGAAATTTGATAGGATTATGCAGATGATCGCACTGCGGGAACAGAGCCTGACACCAAACTTTGTCCAACTCTATTAATTGCCACAAGAGTCCGTACAGTATTTGCAGAATTTTAAATATAACAATTTAGTCCTTCGAAAGGCCATTTTGCCCAAGATTAAATAATATGTTATTAATTTGATAAATTCCATTATTGCCTATTAACTATTCAAACAAGGTGTTAAATCATTTGCCAACTCGTGAGGAGAGGAAATGAAATGGTTTGGTCAGATTTAAGAAAAAAAAAAAAAAGAAAACTGCTTTCAGCGGCGGTGGAAGTGTTTCCTCACCGACAGCATCCTGACTCCTCTCTTGTAGGTTTGACATCTCGGAGCTCCACGTGACAGACATCTTCAGCCCCTCCAGACCATTCCACGCTTTTTCTTTTCTAAACTGAGATGGTGTCGTAGCTGCTGTTTATCACAAGTCTCGCGAACACATCCTCACCTAGGACTTTTAATTGACCTGTTAGCCAGACTGCCGTTCAGCCCTTTATACTGTACATGTCCCCTCAGCTGACAGGGTGCAGAGCCAGGAGGTTCCTCATATGAAAAGCTCTGACCTTTCTTTTGTGGTGCGATCAAATGGGGCTGCCTTGGTCCTTGGCTCTGAATAATTAATTCCTCCCCTCAGTAGGAGTGTTTGCTAAACAGTGGGGTCCTCTGCAGTTCACTTTTTCTGCACCACTGCCACTGCACCCTAGGGGAGGGACGAGTGTACGCTTTAGTCAGACTTAAGATGTGCCTTTCAGAGAAAAGAGAGACAGTCAGGAGATATTGTAAACCCTCTCTTACCCCCACTTTTTTTTTGTCTCTACAGAGAAAAGACAACTGCATACAAAGAGAGGTAGTGAGCAAACTTTGCATAATTCCTTGCTCGGTTTTTTGTGCTATTTACAACAGTGGGACTATTTGTAGGCCAAATTAGTTCAAATTGGGACTCACTGCATTTCTTTAGTTTTAGAGATTAGGCTTCTCATCAGAGCAGTGCGTGTGTGTGTTTGTGTGTGTCCGCTTATCCAAATTTTTGTGTAATGTCATCTTACTTGCTAATGCTCCCATGACAGGAGGTTAATTTTTTTTTTTTTTGTGCGAGTCCTACTGTCATGGTCAGCCCTGGAGTGGATTGGTTTGCAGGACAGCCCAAACCTAAACCATTTGTTACTTTTGCCATCCTACAAACCAATCCCCTGTGAGGGGGTCCTAATGTTACGCCCCCTACTGCATTTGCCTCGTAACAGTGTCATCTCAACCCCGGGTATACACCCTTTCATCATCCATAGAGGAATAATATAATGTAGGTAGATGCTCCTGAACCGTCCTCCACTGGCGGTGTGTGTGACAGCCACTTTGATCTCAATGTGAGAGGCTGAAGCTCCAGGAGAAATTATCAATGAGATGGGGAAAGAGAGAGTGACGGGAAAAAGGAGGAGGTGGGAGCTGTGCACAGTAGTGTGGTATGATACATGTGTGTGTGTGTGTGTGTTGGGGGATGTTAAAAGTGGCCCATCCAATTAGAAAGTGGCATTTATTATTTAGCGCAGATGGCCTGTGAGTGTAAGCAAAATGAAAAGAAAATGGTGTCGCAACATTTATAAAACAGTTATTATATACGATTCAGCCGGCTTAAATGATAAAACACGCAATAGGAGTCGCTTTTGTCGCAAACTTATTTCCAAACTGTCACGTCCCTCTGCACCCTGCAAACATCCAGCTCAGTGCATGCAAGGGGGCAGTGCAGGACTTCATTAGAGGAGAGACAAACCCCTCACTGCTTAACGTCCATGAAAGCTCCATTCAAGCTAAACCCTGTGATGAAGTATTAGCGGTGATCCAGCCCCACACTGGGTCTGCGTGAAAGCCAGTGGACTCTGTCACAGAATGAATGACAGCCTAACCTATTTTTCAGTAGCGAAATGTCAGCTGATCAAACTTTCCACAGAACAACAACAACAACGTATTTTTAGTGTGTGCCATCGCAAAATGGTGATGTGATGATGCAATCCTTGTTTATTTATTCATTAAAACAAGCAAGTGTTTTTTTTTTCTTTTTTTCTTTTTTTGTCTTGAGTATCCCATTTCTACAAAGTATATTTTTTTGAACACTGCTGCTCTTATGAATGAGATATACACACAGTGCATGGCATCTTGTTAGAACTACATAAACAACAAAACTATGTGATGTAACATGCAAAAATATAGTGTTGAGTAGAAAAGTTTTTTAATAGGAAAAACAAAAAAGGCTACCTCCAGAACAAGCTGGGAGGTGGACCTGAAGTAAAGCTTATTTTATCAAGCTATGCTTATTAAATACATGTATATGAACTATCGCCAATTGCTGCTTAAAGAAAAAGTGTGAATCCTTCAAATTTACACAAAAATTTAAATATGAAGCCAAAAATTTCAACAGTGTCTCCTGCCACAGCAAAAAACTTAAAAGGGGACTTTGACTGACCTACTAATTACTGCCAAAAGAAAACACATATAAATCTCATAGAGCTACAGTATATCCAGTATCCATACCTGAAAAAAGAGGAAAGCTTTTTCAAAAGAAAAACCTCTAAGAACTAAAAAGAGAAACAAAAAACACAGCTGTGAAACGTAAAGCAATGCACTGCCTTTTACAAAACTAAGGGAAAAACTCTACTTGGCACATCTGCATATGAAAAATTGCAGTGTAATGAAGACATATTAACCCACAGAAATGTTATTACGGGCGAAGGGAGGGGATTGTTTTTTCACGGGGAGATCAGAGATGGTGCTGTCCTCTCAGAGTTGCTTTTAGTCCTGATCTCATCTGTTTGGCATGAAGGGGGAGCTGTGGCTCCTCCTGTCTGACCAAGGTTACAGCTCCGGGGTTCACGGTGTGCCTTGCACATTTTCTCACACTTTTCTGGCTGCGCTTTGCCACATTGATTTAAATGTATCTGTTGAGGGGAAAATAATCAATGCAAATTCCCTGGCAGCGCAGCCAACAAATAAGACATGTCTGATTCATCAAGCGGACATTGCTATAAAGACCACGCTCACTCCTTTGTCCCATTTCTCTCCCTCTCTCTCCACGTTTCTCTCTCTCACCTCTGGGCCACTTCACCCTTTTTTTACTCGGTTCACCTTTTCTCTGTCTAAAAACTCTTAGCCTGAATTAGTGGAAGGCGCTTTATGCTTATCCATATACCTATGGAACTTCAGCATAGCCATTTAATTAAGGTAGGTGCAAATATACTTATTGGATATTTTAAGTTGCTATTGTCAGTGTTTTTTTTTTTTCATTTGGTGTTACTTAATTTTTTTCGACATTGAAAAAAAAAAAAAAAATCCAATACAACCATTTTGTTATTTTGGTATAGGTTTCCAGCGTATTCTCAAAAATATTTAAACGTGTCAATAATTAAAACAAATGTCATTGTTTATCAGAGACTGCTAATATGAAACATGCCCCTAGCTTCTGACCACGTTAGAATGAAAGTTAGTCAACATGTTAAACAGGAAGGAAGTCTCACCTGACACCTAACCTTAACATTTTGTTTTGCTCCAGCTTGAACTTGGTCAAATAGTCTGGCTCCTAACAAGGGCAGAGTGTAGCTTGTGTATGTAAATGCACTACATGTGTGAGAGAAATAAAGGCAGGGGCTATTTGGAAATTCCTGTGTGATGAAAGGGAAAGAATACCCCCCCCCCCCAAAAAAAAATGATTAATGTGGTGTTCAGGTACACAGAAGATTGAGTGATCCTGTCATCACACCATATGGTACCAATTTATTCCGGCAAGCATAAGGCAAACTCAGTGGAGGAGCTCTCACGACTGTTCCTCCACCAACCTCCTAAAAGAGAGGAAAAACATAGAAAATGCATATATATATATATATATATATATATATATATATATATATATATATATATATACATATATATACACATTTGTAATGTTTTAAATGAGAACACTGACAAAAGGAGCTTCGAAGACTGCGCCCGAATTTTTGAATTTTTCAGTTAAGTGCTCATGTTATCTGCGCAGTGTTATTTTTAATTTTAAAATGTAATTTATTGTGGAGGTACAGGCTTAGGGAAAGGCCATAAGTAATTGCTTGGGACCTACAGTTAAAATACACTCCCATTATTATCATTATTATTATTGGCATGTTCCTACATTCTCTTTCTTCTTCTTTTTTTTTTCTTTCTTCATGCATGGAAAATTACAGTAGCCACTGTGGTGCAGGCTTGTACTGTAAGTGCAGGGTGTGTAGGACTTAGAATACTGCACCAGCAAGTGTCGTGAGCAACATCTTGCATTTTTCTTGCTCCTCCTCCTCCTCGTCAAATAACAGTGAGGCCAATTCAGATGAAAAATGAAAAATATCTGCCTGTTTTTATATTGATGAGGAAAAATCCTCAAATCTGGACGAGCAGATGCAGAATAGTGGAAGCATTTTCAACAATGCAGCTTATTACTTTGACAGTGACTCGAGAGGTTTCACTCAGGGTACACAGTCAGTCTTTTAAATATAGCCAGGTACGAGACAGAAATGTAGTTTGGATCTGACAAGCCTGTCAAATCAGGCTGAGGGCTGTAATTTGACATGGTTTGTTCATCCTCTAGCACTTAAATAGGGTATTTCCCCCCCCCCCCCAGAAATAGATATTGTGAAATACTCACTCACCTAAAAGTAACTCCACAAGACGTATTTTAGGTGCAGTAATTCAAGCAGCAGTGTAAATATTAGAAGTCAAATTAATCTTGTTGCTAGAGTATTGTTTTTTTATCCCAAAAATCATTAGAATGATGCGATTTGCGTATTTTATCGTTGTTGTTGTTGCTGTATTCATGCTTATATTTATATCTTTTAAAATAAACTATTCAGTGAGATATGACAGCTGCAGTGGGGATGGTGTTCTTTCACTTGGCAGCCTATACAGTCCTTGACATTTTGTGACGTTTTCCTGAGATGCACCGAGTGCAGCTCCTTTTGAGCCACGTGACTTGGGTATCTCCTTCTAATGCTGCTCAAACACGACTTTCAACTCTCTAATCTCCCATCTCGAAGTCATAAGCGGAAATGAGTGTTTTTGGAAAATGCAGATGCCACTGGCAGAGGGGGAAACAGGTTAGGGAGCTGGACTCCGACCACTTTTCTTTTCCACTGCCTTGTTATTTGTCGCCTCACCCCTGCAGGGCATGCTGACAGGAACTGATAAACCTCTTTATGGGCTGAACTGAATTGGCTCCTATTATCCAAGGTGTGGAGCTGCTCAATGGTGGAAATAAAAGACTTTATCCACTGCCCATCTGCCCACCCGTCACTCTCTGCCCAGTTTTCGGGATTCCATGAAGCTGTATCCCATTTGTGCTTGTATTAGTCGTATATAGCTGAAAAAAAAACAAAAAAAACAACAACAACGCTAACCTCGTTGGAGAGAAATATATTTTTTTTGCCAAATGCTTCATTTGAATACTGGCCTAATAGCTACAGCGTTTGCCATGAAAAATAAATTGCTGTCATAAAAATATTTTAATATAGGGGTGTAACTGCAGTTGTAGTGTATGGGTGTATATTTGGGGCAACACTGAACAGGGTAAAGGGATTTGCTGATAGAGGAATAGAGCCAGTCTCTAATGTTTGACTTGTAATCAAGGACGTAAAACCCAGGAAATCTTTGAAAAGTCATTCTTGTGGCTTTTGGCTCTCCTAAAGTGATTCTACTGGCGTCATATCACCGCAACAGTGTTTGTTTAAAGGATAATGCTATTGTAGCACTGCTTGATATTAATCGCAGAGAAGCACACAACATTAGGTTAGGTGCCATTATTTAAAACACATTTCTTATTTATTTATTTTTTTATTTTTTTTACCGATTTTTAACCATAAATTAATTGGGCCAACAGTTTATAAATTAGACTGCTGATTTCTTTAAAGAAAATAATCAGGTTTATTTATGAAAATGTGGGAGAATTGGATGGGGATTTTCTGTTACTCATTCATTCTAGGTTCAGTGAAAATATATTTCTGCAACCCCGTTATTAATCTACTCTGTACTGTGTTGTAACTGTGGGCTTTTTCACCATATTTAATATGATCTTTATCACGTTTGAGCCTCCACACGTGAAGAGAATACTACCCAGGCTGTTTTTACATGAATGGTGTGACAGCTAACCAATCACGGAAAACGGTGAAAACAACACTTATTGAATTAGTGTGTATAAGGAGTGTTGGTGAACAGATTGCAGAAAATCTATAATTTATTTGTAAGTGTGTGTGTGTGTGTGTGTGTGTGTGTGTGTGTGTGTGTGTGTGCGTGTGTGTGTGTGAATGTGTGGATTATGAACATATATTTTATGTATTTATTCATACATAATGAGAGATATGTTTATAGATATTTGTTATGTATATCGCAAGATAAATAGATAGATAGATTAATAGATAAAACATAGATAGATGCAAAACATACCTGAAAAACCTGACCTGCAAAGACGGAATATTTTGAAGAAAGTGGATGTAGGCCAAGAAAAAGCAATGACTGGTAAGAGTTGTAGGTGTATTGGCGTACATTATTTATTGATCAGCACCAATCTGAACTGAATGTAGGTTGACTCTGAACTGCTAAGTCACTAACCAGCATCTCCAAGATGACATTTGGGTCTGATTATCAGGTTCTAATCACTGCACTGTCTTTATAAAAATGCAAAGATGCAACATGACAGTTAAAAACATGCTGCACTCAAAACATATGGCAGCCTAAAGGCTGAGACATGTATAGCTAATTCAATGTCTGCTAAGTGCAGGAGAATCACTGTCTCAGTGACTTGAGTCTTAGATTTGTGCTAATTCTGCGGTTCGGAGATTGTTTTATTTTCCTGATGTTTACTTTCAAGTTTCCCCATGCAGTGCATCAGGTCTGAATCACACTAGAATAAATTGAACATCACACAGTGTACAGCTTCTTGCTCATTTAAATGCAAAGAGGTCCTATTCTTGATTATAGGGCCACCTGAAAATAAGTGACTAAGGGTTGCAGAGTTTCTTAAGCCGTTGCATAAATTGAGTGATTTGTAGGTGTCATTTGTGAGCTATATTTAATGCTCTGTTACTACTCAAACACTTGAGTCACCTTGAAATTATATAACTATCTATCAGAAATGCTGTAGATGTGTAATTGTTCTTCTGAAAGGGATGAATCTGGCATTAAATTAAGCTGACTGTCTGTGCTCTAAAGTCATCGTTGGAAATCCAAAGAAAAAGAGTACACAGCCAAAAAATCACTTTCTAAATGAATTTGGAGCTCACTGTCGGTCTCTCTATTTCCCCGTACTAGCCAAATAATCATTTTGGGGATAAAACTGGCTGTGATTTGACTTCTATTGCTAAGCTCGAGCAGGCTGGTGTTTTAAGGAACCATACGGTCTCCTGTTTTTCACTTCAAAATAATCAGGCTTTATTAGATTGTGTGTTGATTAATTAGCCCCTGTTTTTACTGCGTATGTCGTGCATTTACAGATGCATTGCTGATTTTGCTTTTAAGCATCACTTTAGAGTAATCAGCAAAAAAGTTCTCTCTCTATAACTTGTCCAAACAGCATTTTTGGTGAAGATGGGTGCTTCATCTGATACCTTTATTTTGTAAAAATGGCACGATGTCTGATCGGGCTTGACAGAATATGAGGCCTTATTAAAGAAAAGTTTACTGTCACTTGATGAGATGACAAATGAGAAGTAAAACTGACATGTCTGCTGAAATGTCAGATTGTTCAAGGTGACTGGAACCACTTACGCTCACTTAATATGAGTGTCAATTGACTGGTTTAAGAAATACAGATGACAAGGATCCAAATCCTCGAGAGGAGAGGGTTAGGCTCTGTGACAGGGAATCTTTCCCCAAAGCCAAGGGTATAATGACTCTGTTTGTAATGGAACAAATAGAGCCAAAGATGGATGTCTAGTTTACTGTAGCGCTATCTGTGGAGCTTTGGACTGCTTTAAGCAAGTTATCAAAGCCATCTGTTTGGGCCTACGGGCCAGGCTGATTAATATAGCCAGGGAGTGAGAACGTCACAAAGGAGCTGAAGTCACAGGAACCAACTTCAATATTTCTTAAACTCATTGAAGGATTTAGCACCTCACTCCACACATTTCGATTTCGATCTTCCACCAAGGTAACATCAAGGATGTAAGAGAAAGGCATGACTACAGGTCACACTGTATCGTTATGGTCTCATTACAGAGTCTGCTTTTCTGTTTTATATTTATTGAGCATCCTGTGGTCTCAATGGGATGGTGTTTGAGAGATGCGCACCTTTGCAAGAAGAAATACGAGTGTGTCTAAGAGGTAGATGGCAAAATTTTGGTCAGCAACGATTGAAGTGGTGGGAAAAATGATGAGGAAAAAAACAGCTCCATGCCAAGACTGCAGGAGTGATTTCTTATATTTTTTTTGGACAAGTAAGCAGCCCAGCACAAGCTAAGTGTTGTGGTAAGAATTTACGGTGTTGTGTCGTATTTAAGTTACAGTTAGTTAGCAATCAGTGAATTACTACATCAGTTATACTGAGCAATTTTAAAACAGCTTCAATCTTATTTGCATTTAGATGGGCATGCTAAATGGGATATTGCACCAGGACACAATATAAAAGCAACACCCAATTCATTGACTCTGCGCTAACCACTCACAAATACATCAATAAAAACAATCACGAGTAGTCCTACACTGCCCATCCTTGCCATTTGAATTATTTCAATTCAATTTAACTGCAGTGTGTCCCACCCTCTCGAGCACCACAACAACATTCAAAGTGCTCAGTGACTTTCTATTTTGGACTAATAATCCAGAAAACAGATTTCCCTTTCAGACCAGTAAGCTAAGCGTCATTGATAGTTAAAGGAAGACATTAGCATGAGTCGGTGGTTAATGACATTGTTTAATGGTGTGTTCACTTTGTTAATATGGCTGACAACACAGACACATTATGCTCGTAACTTTGAGTTGTTGCGAGTTCAATATTTAGAGTCACTTTCAAGGATAAGTTCACAAATGTTCAAATCAGTTTTCAAATGGCTTCCTGTCTGGAGGCTAGTCTACAGGGCAGGTGAACGGGGAGTGATGATTGGGTTAAAAGTGCTAAACATACAGGGCAGATTGCAAGGGAGCAATTACATGGATCTTTTAAAAAATAATTAAACATCCACCAAAGTGATGTAAAATGATGAATATCAACACCAGGAACTGATGTTTCTGAATAATTGCTGACCAGAAACCTTGCAATTGAAGATTACAATACAATAAATAATAAACTTCCCCCCTAAATTTACATGCTGCATATGCGCATGCATGCACATAAAATATCTGTGTGGAACTGGTTATACCGTTGTTGAAGGCTAGCAGCTTCCGTCCCTGAATTAAGAACTCAGATTAACAGAAAACAAACGAGGGTGTATATTTGTTTCTCCTAGGGACCCATGTGACACAGAAATACACATGAAGTGCTCTGATCCTATAGTGAACCTTCAAGATAGCTCAAGTAATTAGTATAATCTCCGTAGGATGCATTCACTCCTCATAGTTAATTATAACAAATTCCCTCTCCATTATCCGCAGTGTGCACGGATCAAATGTTCCGACTGCAGTGGAAAGATAGAAGCATCTGTCACAAGTCTCCGTCTTCACAAATCCTAAGCCCCGTGTGGTCATCGAGAGCTGCATCTCTTACTGATATGGAGTTATCATTTTATCCCTCTATACTACTCTTATTTCTCTAATTGTGGTATTTCAGACTTGGATGCACTCCTCCTCCTTAAAACCTTTTCATGGCATTCAGCGCCCCTCAAAACGCATGATGCACTCAACCTTGAGAATGTATCAATAATTCAAACACATTATCCTCTCGTGATGTAGCTGTCTGAAATTGGGGAGACTGTGTCTGAGGGATAATATTGCACTCTGTCACATCTGACTAGTTGTCACCTGCTGGAGCACAGCTACGCCACGCTAATAGATGCAGAGTCAAAGCAGGCACATTTTCATGATTTGCAGTACTGTAACTGCTGCCCTTTGCAGGAAATGTGCGCGTATAAAATTGACTCTAGTGATGCACCAATCCATTTTTTTATTTATTTTTTGGTCCCAATTCCAATGAGTAAAGCTGTTCCAATTGCTCTGTCATCAGAAGCGCCAATCAACACTTAGGACAGTTTCTCTAAATGTCGCAAAGAGGCCCTAGCGTACTGTGGGGCTCATCCCTGCTGGGGGCAGCAGAAAATGTGCATAGGACGAACAGACTACCGCTAAGCAAATGTCAAAGTGAACTGACTACTTCTGAGTAAACTGACCACAGTGGAGCATGTCTTCTCATGCAATCAGAATATGAAGATTAAGAATTGTTCCGCTGTACTGCTCCATTGAACCGCTCAGTAACAAATGGCTTTACTGGCAGGACCATGCAATTATGTTGTGCTGGTTCAACAAAGAGGGCGCTGCGTATCTGTTCTGAAATCTGCAGGAGGGGAGCTAGTTTAGCTGTTAGCTGTAAGCAGCTAGTGAGCAGCAGAGCGCTGCGGTCCGAACGGCTGCGGGAGCTAACGGCTAACAGAGCTAGTATCTTACGGCGGAGCTAAACACACAGCAGGAGTGAGTGTTTCTTCTGAGAGGAACAAAATGGACAGAAGTACTGACTACAGTTTGGGAGTAAACGTTCTCTGAGTTTGGAGGTACAGAGATTTTACAACATTTGAATAATTTTTCACAAATGCTGCGTCATAGTTTTTTCTAAAATTGCTTTTTTTGCAGTTTACAGAAAAAAATTCTGTTTGTTTTAAACTTATTTCTTTGAATTGATCAAAATAAATGTAGTGGTTTATTTCCTCAACATTTGAACTGTACTTTTGATATGACTCTTAACTAACGACTACAAATGATAACACAGTAAAGTATTACCTCTTGATAGGCGATTGGTGATAGCCAGCGGCCCATACTGCTTCGAGCAATCGCTGATAGGAGCACCCTTACCAATCAACGCCCTTTATTATCGACCATCTGCCAATGCTGAGCCCAATCCACGATTTTTAAGCAACACTTTTGTTCTTTTTTCTACAGATAACAGTGCACAGCTAGTAAAAAGTGGGCCAACATTAAAAAAGGGAAACAATTTCATTATGGCTGAAGAGCATCGGTGTGACCCTGTTGTCACAGGGGCTCTGGGCCAGATTCTGACAACTTTTCATCAATCCCAGCGTGATAAATTCAACATTTGAAGTTAAAATGTGGGAATATTGCTGAATTTTTTAAAAAAACTCAGTGTGTCCCTGCTCGCATGGTTTGATGACGCATGCTGTCATATCATTAACAGAATCTGCTGGCTGCTGTTTATTTGTTCTGTACACTCTGCAGTCGACTCGCGCGCAACACTATGTGGCTGTATTATTTCAAGGGTGTTTTTGACAGATGACATACCTGGAAACGAGCAAGCAAGGTTTTTAAAAACAGGTCGGACCTTACAAAACTGATACTGGTGATTTTTTTGAAACATGGATGAGCCCTGATCCCAATTCTGCAGTTTAAGTGAATAACTCTCTAATGATAATTACTTCTCTGAATATTTATTTTTGTGGCATTACCACCACAGGTTTGTGTGAAAAACATGCAAATTTGGAAACAAAAATGAAATGTTATTACATTAAAAGTGATCGCACTCCAGCATGGAAGGGCTTGAGAAGTGCAATTGGACATTTAAAATATAAGGAAGTTAATAAATAAGATTAGGCAGCTGAAACATTAGTTGGCTTGTGGTTAAATAAGACTAATTCTAATAGAAAACCTCCACCTCCTTTTCTTGCACATGTTGATTGCTGAAGGCAACATAACTCACCACCATCTTGACATTGTTTTCACTCATTTCACTGCACAGTTTCATTGTCAGACCACTGCCTGCTTCTAAAGAAAAGTGTGATAACTAATACTCTGTGCTGAAGTGTTACATTTTTATTCATCTTCTTTTGCAAAATCCCTCTGCTAAATTCACATGTCATTAGACCTACTCTGTGATCTACATTGTACTGTTGTTGCTGCACAGTAAAACCTGCAGTAACTTAAGTGAAACACTTGAGTAAGCTCTTGAATATTTTATTGGGTGTGATGCAAGAGTTTGGTGCTGTTCTCTATCTGTAAAAGGCCATCAATGAAATTCATTATCCAGGGTATCAACTGTATTAAACGATTCGCCGATTGAACGGTGAGGTCTGGAAATCTATTATCTGTTGTCATTTTCGCTGATGAGATAGCAATGGATTTGACTTGACTCTTCAAATTAGATTCATTCATCATTATGGTCGAAAATGAATACAACATTTTCTTGATCAATTTGGCCCCCTCCCAGTAACTTCTGGTACAAGATAACCAAACATGGATAATTAGTAGATATGGGAAATCATTACTCACCGCTAATCACGGTGGAAGTTTGTCGCGTTCATTGTCGTTTCAGTATCAGCACACTTGTGAGACAAGAATATTTCACTGATGTAATGTAATCAGAGATGTGTATCTCTGAGAAGTTTTGGCTCAATTAGTCCTCCTGAACACTCAAGGCTGAGTGCCATGTTAATTTTGTCCTCTACTCAGCACCTGCAGTGCAGTCGACGCGCTCTCTCACAAACTATAATAAGAAAATATTTATGAGGCATATCTTAGAATAGGTTATTCACGAGAGAAACAAATTTTGAGGAATCGGTATTGTCGTGTTTTTTATTTAGATAAATTCATGAAAAAAACTGGAGCGTCCGCGGGGCGATAAACACATTAAGCAGATTACATCAAACATAAACAATCAATGTGGTCTGAATTAGAGAACACAGCCATCCTCATCTTTGTCTATTTGATAATCTTGTTTAGTCTCCTTTCGACAAACAGTCCTGAAAATGAACAGTCACGGAGAGATAATACCGTTAAGTTTCAGTGGGAACGTGCTCTGCCTTCCCTGGGCTGGAAGACATTTGGATGGTCGAGTGAAAAATTGCCCCTGAATTCTGACCAATGAATCGTTTTACACATGCTTTAATGCATTTCATAAATAATCTGCCTGTGAAGGTAATTAGTGCAGGTGTTTACACATATTTCTGCCATCAGGGTGCACAGTAGGATCACAGTTGGCTGAGTGAGTTTTAGGTTATTAAATTAGGCCCAAGGTAACAGGAAGAAGGATGAGCTACAGTTGGGCAGGTATGAGCAACAACATGTTTCCCTATTCATCATCCAAACAAAAAATACACACATTCAGGAAATTATGCAGGTTCACATTATCTCCTATTCGAGGAACAGATTTGGTGTTTGCATAATCAAGCCTGCATGCAGAACGATTTTTCATATTCAGGAGAGGTCAACAGTGGAGAGACATCTCCCCGGGGGGTTTTTCAAAGACGAAAGAAAGGTTGGACCTAAAAACGTAGAAAGAATTAAGCTGCTTAACTTCAGCCAAACCGGGAAGTAAATCACTTTCAGATTTTGCTCTGCAACAATGCAATAAACAATGTAGTGCAGAAAGCGTATGGAAAAAAGGAAACCTGATCATCTTTTTAACACCGTCTCATAGAACTTTATTTTGTTGCCACAGTAGAAAAACCTTCCCAAAATGTATGCTGTCCCTGGGTTTTGAGAACTGTTGCATTCAATACAACAGAGATCTGTCTATTAGCTTCCTGAGAGCGACCTGCCGTCTGCTGGATGCATACGCCCCTCTTCAGCTGCTGGTAAAACACCAGGGCTTTCTCAGTTTTTCATAAACCCCTCTGCTGCTGACAGGCCTTTCCCTGAGGTGAATCTGGTTGCTCCGCTGTTCTCACCTCTCTGACCCAGACACACAGCACACACTATCGCATTATTGTTTACTTACAGCTAACAGATGCTACTTTGACAATTAACGTTTTGATAATTTATGAAAGCCTTCATTAATTGTTAAATGTACGGTTAATTAACATTAATTAATAGTTATTTTACTATTAACAAACAACAGGATGCTTAATAAACCATTTGTTAAGCAATTGTTAATTGTAAAGTTGAAACTGTTTATAAGACTTTGTAAATGGTTAGTACATGGTTTATAAAGCATTTAGTTGTTAACAGTGAAAGAGCTATTAACTGCAGTTGAATTAAAAATAACATTTATTAATGATGGTTATTGTTAAGTGTTACCAATGTTTCCGGGTGTTGTCACTCTACATTTGATATACAAACAACTATGAAGGAATCAATTTTCTTGAACATTTCACTGGTTAAAACATGTCTTATTCTCAGAAGTAACAGTTAACTGATCTTTGGCTGGATTAGACCAACTTTAGCTCCGCATGAAAATAAAAAAATGCAGCTGCCTCATTTATTAGAATGAGGCCAGTTTGGCAAAGCTGTGGGGGAGGCGATGCAGAGATTACGTCAACTCATTAAAGGGTAGTCCAGCGAAAAAGTTGAAGCTGATTCGACTTTTGCCGCAATGCAACGTCAGTCAATGCAGCGACGTGTTGACCAATCACATACGTCCCCTGCGCACATTTCCCGATGGATTTCCTTGTATCGTAAAAGGAAGAAGTTGCACCGTGAACCTCGCTGTTGTCACGATGAAAGATAATCTCAGCTGTGATAACTTTCCTGAGTTTCAAACTCCTGTCTCATTCTGTCATAAACCAGTGTGCAGTGTTTTGACGTCTGAGAAGCCTCCTTATTATATACATCACTCAAACTCGACCTCCTGGATTGTATTTCATTGTTTCCCCTTACCTGAAGCTACACGCCCCCCTGCCAACGCAACCTGCTTCATTGTTCTAACGCTGATTTCTGAACGCACTCTTTGACTGTCAAGAGTTGCCTTACAGTCAGATGTTCCTTGGTTGGAGGGTTTGATTCCTGACCCAATTAGTGTCCACAATGATTGTTCTCTCTTGGAGTGTTGTGTGGGAGCTCTGTGTCCTTCCATATTATAAAGTGTCAGGTGAAGTGGAGATTGTAAATTGCTCATTACTGTGTCTATATTAGTCTCTGTGTTCACCGGCCCTTCCAGCCAGCCATCGCGGGAAGTACAGTACAAGCCGTAATATGCTTGAACTGGAAAAGGCAGAAAACATAATGACCTTTAGTTTGGGGATGGTAATGTGAATGAGTTGCCTTATAAGTTGAACACACATTGGTGCAGCTGGTACTAATGGGCGAAAAAGATGGGGCTAATTAAAGATAATTTAGTGTGTGGGTTGCTATAAATATTGTCTAATACCTGCTGATATTATGAATCTTTCCAGTAACATTTCCAATAACATTATTTCAGTCACAGTGGCTCTATTGCGTCTGCAGTTCTGGCAGTAACAGGAGATTTCATTAACACCTATGTGAAAACACCATTCCACTGCTCTCAAACTAGTGTCAAGTTAGTGAGATATTTATTAAAGCTTGAGTCCTTAATTAGGTTTATTAATAAAGTATATCCATCTGTACGTCATGGAGAGGTTGTCTGCACGCTAGGACACAAAAATGTACCTTGGCTTGTTAGGTAGCACTAGATAACAGTGCCAATAGCCCTTTTCAAAACAGAAGCGGACAGTGCTGCAAAGATATTTTCCTACATCAAGAGCAAAAGCATCGCAGCAGCTGTTTTTTTACACTTTGCTTGCTAACACATCAAATGTATGTAAAAGCCAGTCTTCGACAGAACATGTCACAAAATTTATGCCGTATTTTATGTCGTGTAACCATTTTTTCCATCAGTTGCATCACATGAGAAGGGGACAATGTTTGGAAGGTTAGGCATTTTACACTCGATATTAATGCTGCCTTGATTGCCCAGATATGAGTTATTAAAGCGGTTACATTTGATTTTAGCATTTAATAAATGCCTGGGTTGTGAAAAAAGAAAGTAGAGCCTCGCCAATAATATCTGCCAAGCAATATCTCGGTCGGCTCGAGTAAGAAGTGGTGACTAGTGATGATTATGATGATGGGTAATTAGTCTATGTTTATGCATCGCATCGAAATCTAAAGGTCCAATTTGTAAGAGTTGATTTTTCAGTCTCATTCCCAACTCATCAAATATTGATTCTTTGGGTTGGTGGCCATCTAGCTCTACCAACCCAAGAGTGTAAGTGGTTGATGACCTGGGGAACTCAAACATCAGTATTTGATAAGTTGGGGGTGAGACTCTCTTCCAAATTGAATTTATTCCATATTTATATCTATTTTTAATTCAATTTCCATTGTGCAGAAATTGTGTTTATATACCATTAATTTGCAACAGAAAATTTGTTCTGACTGAAATGTCAGTCTGACCACATACACTTAAGAGCTTCCACCAAAATAGCCAGAATTTCAATACAACATCCAGTTGGTAGTGACTACAGCATTATTAAACTTATTGTGGCTAAGTTTGGGCACTCATTGGTCTTTTGGTTGGCAAAAGATCACAGACTTGGATGATTCAAGTCCCCCAAAGCATCAGGCACAAAGCATTTAACTGAGCCTTAACCACTGAGCTTTTGTTGACCAAACCAAACCACAGTCAGGATAAGAACCCCAGTCTCTCTGGTGTCGAGTTTGTGCACTTCATACACATTGAGAAGAGAACTAAAGAGAAGTAGTTGCGCAGTGATTTTTCATTAACTAACTGAGACATCATAAAAGTAATAATCTCTTGAGGTGCATCACTTAAAGTGGCGAGACTCCTTAACTCAGCATTACCTTTGTCGGTGACATTATTTGGAAGCAACACATGGAGAAAACAACAATGAAATAAAGTGGTGACACTCGTAGTTTTCTACTAGCTACCCAAAAGTTTGAGGTATCTGTAACTGAAAAGATGTTGTTAGTAATACAACCATCCACTGTTATTAACTGTAACTGTGGATCCCCGCAGGTAGGGCTGCACATTTAAATGGGATATTACAAAAATAGTGATATGGCCAAGTGCAATATCCAAATTGCAAGAAGCTGCAATTCCTTGGGAAAGGTAAAATGTTTGTCAAACTAGCATTATAATGAAGTACTGTAGTGCTGCAGAGGTGCCCGAGCCTACATATCTTCTTCTCCAGATGTAAGAGGTACGGACCCCAAACAAATGTCAGATCCTCATGATTATAATTAATATCTGTGCAAAAATTGTGAACATATCACAGGTTCACAATTATCGCAATATCTGTCAAAATAATTGCAATAAGATTTTCTTTAATTTTTAAAGCCCTAGCGGGAGGAATAGTTGTTGCCATGGCAACAACAGCTGTGGATCCCAATAAGATACATAGTACATAAGAAATGCATAACATACAATGTTAGCAGTAGTTAGCCGCTGTATTGTAACATGCTTGGTTGCTTTTTACATAATTCGTAATTAATTAGATTTTTTTAACCAAATATATTTATAAGTATGTTTTCATAGCTCAACAAACACTTGGTTAAGCTAAGAGAAAGGTCAGGGTTTTGGTTAAATGCAAAAACAATAATAATAAAAAAATAAATAAAATGAACAGACCTGAAGCACAAGACAAGTTATTTACTTTTTAAGATTTCAGCCAACACCACCCACTTTCTCGAACTTTGCTCAAAGTGTTTTTTGCACCCTTTACCTTACCAGCAGCAGATTTACAGGAGACATGTATCCAGAGCCAGTAAGTTACACAACAGAAAAATCAACAGGAACAGTGTCTAAATCTAGTTGATTGCAGTTGTACTTTGGCAATTTTTCAATTTTCTGTCCACCAAGTACAATTACTGTGGTGAGTTATAAACTTTGATGTATGAGGTAATCACAGAAAACTGAAGTATTGCCCACCTTGTAACAGTTTCTGGCATCTGGGAGGGTTTTTTCTGCAAAGGCACAGCTGGTTGATTCATGGAAAATCAACAAAACATATTTAAGCAGTGATGTTCTTTTTATTTTTATAGTTTGGGAATTTAAAAAGCGACCACGCTCGCAAAAGGTAAAAGTCGGACAAAATGCAGAAACATGTTGGGTGTTTTACTATCTAGTTGATCTAGTTTAGCTGTGTAGTTTTTAGTGTGCTGAGCAGATGATCACTGTGTGTGTGTGTGTTTGTGTGTGTGCACATGTGCTCTGGCGTCACTTTTGGTCAATAATGGCTCGAAGTGGGTTGTTTTTCTTTTTTGTGATCTCGTCTCATTTCTTTCAACTGAATGGCACACACAGTGAGGGGTTGAGGGGACAGGCCATAAAAAAAAATATATAATTTTGTTGTGTACTTCTATTTTTCGAATCACCATGTATGTAATTATATTGCAAACATCTTAACATGCACTGTGAAGCTGTTAAAAACCTTAACTGCTCATTTATGAAGCTGTTTTGATAGTCTTACCGTGAAGCTTGGGATGATGGGCCTGAATGTTTAAACCCTTCACAAAAGGGAAAACTGCCTGCACATACGGTGAGTGCAGCACTGACAACAGTAATGAGTTTTAAGCGGCGCTACCTTCCTTATACTAAAGCTGTGGGTTTTTCCTTAAAGTGTAAGAACAAGAAAACACACAGAAAACGGCACATATTTCGTCCAAGGCTGCGCTCCTCTTAAAATGTACTATGTTCAAAAATTTCAAAATTCATACTGTCCAGACATGTATTAAAAACATGCCTGATTGGCTGATTGCGGCGATGATTTTTGGACGATACTTTTATTCTCTCTGGGAAAAGCAAATGCATGAGTTGTGCCAACCTTTAAAGAAGTCGACCTGACGATCACTGATTTTGTCCAATTATGGCCACATTACTGTGTTGCCAAAGTACCACATCGCCAAAACACCCGCACATTTTGCAGTTTTGCTCGTCAACAAACAGGAGTTAAAATCAAAATGTTTTAAAGGTTTTACTAAATGTTACTAATGGCCGCACTCATGGCGTTTTTCTGTCCAAATCCTTGTCAAAAACCTAAGCGCTCAGTCTCTAACTCATGGCCAAAGTCTCCATCAGACTTTATTTAAATATGCTAAATAATTTGGAAATGTCCTGATAACAAAAAAAAAAAAAGACAAACAAAGGGACAACTTGGAACAGGTCTTGAATGGTTACATTTAGTGTTCAAGTTTCAAGGTTTTTAAATAATGAAATAATTTTCAAAATGTACATTCTCAGTTGAATCTCGGAGGTCGTCGCACCGCAAATGATGAGAACACTGATCTTCTATTTGTCTGAGCCTTTATCTCACAGCCTGGTAGGTGTTGTTAGACTACATAGCTCCTATTAACAAAAATTGCAGGTATATATTTTAAAAAAAATGTTACGGTCATTCTGTTTGTGAGTCATCCTGTGCATGTACAAGGTATTTATATAAATATTTAAGTTGACTTATTCCCAAATGTCCACATGTCTTTCCTTTTGGCCAAGCCTAATTATTCGGTGCTTTCATGTTATTTCCCCAAAGACACAAATTAACATTCAAACTGACTTAACACATATTATCCACGAATGGTATGTTCCTGGTTCTGTGCAAAAATTTATGCGGCTGATGGGTATTGCGAAACATCAGAAATATAAAATATCCAATCTGCGCCTGAAATAGGAACCAGGTACGCTGAATGATTGACGTTCGATGAATACCCCAGTAATCAAAGTCTGCTGTAATGCTGCTTGTTTCATATGAGTCCTTCCTCTCCATCAGATTGCTGCCCGTGGAATGTGGCTTTGCCTCAGACCAGGACTTTAATTAGAATTGACTGGTTTTGAAGTCAGGCTGGTCATTATCTGGCTAACAGAAAGAGGACATTTTTCGAGGGGAAATACACGGAGTCTGTTTTCAAAGCTTAAGCAGATATGTATCAAATAGTCACACAGATGGATAAATGTGATTCCATGTCCTGCTTGACATTGTTGCTAAGCCTGTCTTCAACTTTTCATGCTACTGTGAAATTACTCGATTTGCGGCTGCAGCTCCAGGCAGAGGCTCATGGACAAGTGAGTGGAATGAGATTGTGGATGCTGAAATCTGTGCAACACCATAACACAACCGAGGATAGAGTAGTAAAGTTTATCAGATAAATGTTGATATACATGCTTTCACTGTTATTTGATTAGAAATTAGCACTTGTGACAGCACAGATTTGTAAGTTGTCAGTGGCGCTTTATATTCATTAAAATTGCAAAAGCAGGCGTGTGTCTTTGAACTTCAGAAAAGAGGAATAATAGAGGAAAGGTCTGCTTTGAGTCTAATGTTTGATAATGATAACAACAGCCTTAAAACAGTGATACGAAGATTACATGTTGTCACATCTTTTGAAGCGCTTGTGATTAGAAGTCTAAAGGCTCTCCAGCGGCCATGTTGACTAGATGTTTATAAAGACTTTAAAAATAGCTGTGTTTAGCAACAAAGAACGAGTCGAACAAAGCCATTAGTCCTTATAATATCAGTGGTAAGATAACATTATGAAATTTGGCTAATCACATCACAGGCTTTCGCCACTTGCTCTCGATAGCTCTACAGTGGATTGTGTGAGGAAAGCCCCCTTCGGCCATGTGGCTCGATGTCTTCAGCTGTGGTCTTTAATTACAACGGGAACAATGGGTCAGTTGTCTCAATACACTTCTGAGGCTAACATCTTTACAACACGGAGAGGCATGGAGAAAGCAGCTGTCAGCAAGGATTTCTCTCTCTGTCTCCCTTTTCTCCCTCTCTTTCCTTTTTATCTGCTCGGCTCCGATGTTGCTAAGCACCCCCGGTGCAGGCAACCATGTTTGAAAATATATTTGAGCAAGGAAAGCCATCCACATATTTATTCCGTTCCTCACCGCTGGATGAAACCACTTAGCATTTAGAATATAGGATGAGTTTCATCTGTGCAGGTATGCCACGGTGGGCAATCACCCAACCCCATGATGTTTCCGGGGAATGGAAGACATGTCCGACCAAATTGTTGTTGTAGGATCGTATTTACCAGAGACATTAATATTTATAATAAACAAAGGGAGATCTCTTGCATTAAGTCCTATCTGGCATTCAGCTTAGGTATAAGAGGACAGAAAAAAGCCGTAAATACAAGATGTTTTTTTGGCTGTTTGCTGTGCTGCTGCTGACCTTGATGAAGGTTTAATTGAGGTTTGGCGGATTAAAGTGCAGAGTGGCGTTGCTCAGACACAAACATAAGACATGTTTTGTCAAATGTTCTTTTTTTTTTTTTTTTTCTTTCAAATTTGTATTTATTTTTCTAGAGCTGTTCTTTGCAAGCTCCAAACCCAAAACGTATTTAAAAAGTTGATCTGTTGCCTTCACTCACACGTAACAAAAGATGGGATAGGAAATTTAAATACTCAAGGTGAATCGGACTAAACACCAACGCAGACATACCTTATTTATCGAAGACTGACCTTGCTTAAATAGAACCAAAGAGTTGTTTTCGAAGCTTGTCATTTTCAGAAGCATTTTTTTTTTCTCCATAAATGTTGCCGCAGTGACTGTTTGATAACAATAGCGGGATTTCCATAGAATACCAAGCTGTGCGATGAATACACAGCTCCGTGGGTAGTCCAACAGTCACACTCATGAGATGCAAAAAATTGCTTGAAATAAGGTATAAGCGGGTTTACACCCAGATAGTTGCATGTAATGTTGCACGGAGTCAAATTGAACAGAACAAAGTAGTGTTTAACTGTATCCCCTGCAGTGCTGAAATAATGACCCGCCTTTGTGTGTGTTGTGATCTCTGTCTCTCTGTCTTTCTATCCCTCTTTCTCTCACTCCCTCTCCCATATATATATATTTTTTTTTCTCACAGTTTTGGCCAATCGAGACATGTGGCTCAGCAGGAGAAAAACTGCTGTACTGAAACAAGACCATGAATAATTAAAATCAGTGTTATTAATGAACTTCCAGACATTATGTTAATGAACAATTTCAAGTCTAATTTGTCAGCGCGACTTTTGTTGTCTGTTCTGTCACTCTATATGCACATTAAAGGGGGCTATCATAATAACCTCAATTATGATAGGGGTTGGAGGGAAGTTGTCCTCATACGATGCCAAAGTACTCCCGGACCGGAACCTCAGCACAGCGCCAGTCATGTTGTTGCTCTTGTTTTGATAAACTTCCGGATAACTTTTGCACTTTTAACGTAACTGTGGATGTCTGTTTGAAACAAAACACAATTTCCTATCAAAATTGGGCCCTTGTAGTTCAGACTGCAGCGAGCTTAGACTCCAACTTCACAATCAGTCAGTGACAACTTCACTTTGGGGTTTAATCCCCCTTCAGTCACCCCTTTCCACAGCACATACATCATCAGCCACTTCGATCTCCCGTGAATATTATTTTCTAGCCATGAGCTGCACCACCGGGAACAGGCAGCTGGTCCGCTGGAAACACGGAGTGAGTTTTCTTACACGGCCTTATTTAATTTATTCACACATACGTGGTTGCCGGTCAAGAATGAGCTATGTGCAATCATCATGTGTTACAATATGTATAAGAGAGATCAATGAAATATGAAAGGAGACATATCAAAGATTCAGAGAAGTACTAAAAGAAAAAAGATCAATCAACGAACCACTAATGAAACAACCATAGGTTAGTATAATTGGGCGGATACATATTTAATCACTAAGCACAACGTTACCACAACATGTTGTTATCTAGTCACAGCGCTACTATGAGCACCAGTTGTGTCTTATCAGCATGACAAGATGGTGCAGCTAAGACCGAAGATCCCAAAGATCCATTAGTGTCCTCTTTTTCATTTTGACACCGACTTCTGGATATCTGCCATCACTTAATATTATATTACAGCATCAACAACCCCCCGTTCATCTTTATTACTGCCCCCCTTATCTCTTGTGACAGTTAATCATGTTACAAGTTCTTTGGGGTCGCTTCAGTTCTTTACAGCTCTCAGCATTGTCTTTGTTTCTCTTAAGGCGTCACATTCTTAACTTCTGATCACTGAACGGTCCATTATACAGTGCGTCCCCGCCGTCACAACTTGTGTCTTAATAACAGAAGTCGCCCCGTTCTCCCTCAGTGCTGGTTAGCCGTGCTGTGATTAATGTCTTCATGGTCTGGTCAAAGTGTCGATATCTTCAACAGCTGGGCCCATCTGTCATCTTTTTCCTGTGACACCCCCGAATGTAACTCAGGTCCTATCAGGGAGGCCATCCATCAAAGTGGTAAACAGAGACGTCTCACATTAGCAGCCCTGAACACTTCTCATCATATACCATAACAGACAAGTAATCATCTGGTATTATGTCGCGCCACAGGCTAATGTGAAATATTAACGGAAATATACAGCACGCCAGCTGCCGATTGGATGGGGCATCTGTGCTTAGCGCAATGGGTGGGTAACAATTTAATATCATGGAGACAGTAGATTGTAGATTTTCTCTGGAGATATGTTCTAAAGCTGTTACACTGAATCAGGGGACCTCACCAGCACAAAACAAATGATTTTTGGTGAAATCCTCCCCTCTACCTTTTTTTCTTCCCTCCACCGTGCTTTGTGTGTGTGAATCAAAGCCAACAAAGTCCATTTACTCTGAAGAGCTTACGTCTCCATATTGATTTGTGTTGTACACTCCGTTGTAAAGTCTGAGAAGCAAAGTAGAGAAGAGCATTTCACCTGTAGTTAAACTCGATCTGTTTTATAAGACTCATAAAAATGACTGATACCTACCACCACCCTGGAACGTAGAATCTAATGTTGCATTCGAGTGCATTTATGACGTTTGGCAGTCACCATGTTTCCTCCAGGGGGCAGTAGAATCAGGGGCAGCCAGGCTGTCTCTTGATCTATCAGATTGGTGACGGATTCCGCACCAGATAAATGCTGGAGGGTTTGAGGCCACGGGCCAGCTTACCAGGGATCAACCTCATCGTTCTCTCCAGCAAAACCCCCCCACCACCCACCTCCCCTCCATCCCTCTGCCTTTCTTGCAGTCCTGTGCAGTGCTCACTCCTGGCAGGGATTGTGCTGACACTGTAGTGGGAGGAATATATGCATGCTGGAAATCAAGATCCGGAGCTTTTGTCAGTGCTGTTGTCAAGTGATAGAGATAAATGCGTGTAAAATATGTGTTTTCAGTGTTCATTTCGCCCGTGCCTAACACTTAGCTCTTAAAACCGAGAGCCACATCTCTTTTTCTATTTTTTTTCCCCCCACTGCTTCCAACAAGAGTATGTTTTTATATTCACAACTGACACGTAGATAATGGCCCCAGCAGTCGGGATTCTTCGAAATTAACTTGTTAAAGACAGAGATAAAAATGTGGTGATATCAGAGATAAAACATCAGTCTCTTGGCTGTTGTGGCTCACCATTGTGGTCCATTATTTTTGATTCAACCAACAGCAAACCACATGGTGTTTGAAAAAAAAAAAAAGAAAAAAAAAAACTCTATTAGATAAAGGAGGCCAAATTAAGCACAGGTTCCCTGAAATTGAAGCAAGATAGTGTTTCTTTGACTCTTTGAAACCCAACCACGTTCTGGCACGCATTTAGGAGGAGGACGGCTAATTGCATCAGCACCTCTGCATAAAAACTCAGTCAGTTATGAAGACATAATGGGAAACAGGATTCCTCTGCAATGCTTCATGTGATGCACAACTTTTTTATTTCCGAGCTCAGAGGATTTTATTTCTTTTATTTTTTCATTTTTGGTTCCCCATCTGCTGTGGTCAAAGGAGAGATACCCATTGTAACAGTAGGAAACACATCACATGGATTGAGGAATGAAGCAAAGGAGGCCAATAAGCAGGGCAGTTAAATAGAAATAGTTTCATTTCCTTTGGTGTAAACAAATACCCCATGTAGTCCCCGGACCAGAGCTGTGGGTAATCGGCTGCTATAACTCAACAGAACACTTTGCCCTGAGCTAAACATAATACTTCCTGCACTTAACTAAATCCATTTTTCAACGCTCAGAAGAGTTATGACACACCAATACATTATTTTACAAATGTCTTGCAAAGCTGAACCTTCAACACAGCGACGTTTGTTTAAAAAAATGCAGAACATTTAAAGAGAAACTTCAGAGCTTTGACGGGGCTTTTTAGTTCAAATATAAAAATGTCAAAATTACCATCCTGATCCCCTCTTCTGTTTCAAGGCAGTTCTCTTCATTTTCATTTATCCATGTGACTTGCACATATCAGGAGGCTGGTCAACAGGCCGTTTCCCATCAGTATGGATTCTTGTCCCAGTGCTCAGGCTTAGCTTTTCATACACTGTGCGGCCCGGATGCTGACTGCGGCAAACCAAGATAACTAATCACTGCTCTCAGCCACAGGTCTGCACAGAATTGTATAGATTTACAGAAACAAGATGTGCAGTTTTGAGCAGAGTTGTACAGATTGAGCGTAAAGTCAAAGAAATCCTTCTCAAGGACAAAAAAATATCCAAAAAGCGAGAGTAGTCGCCCGCGTGAGACCTTGTCCTTGCCTGCCAAAGTTTTTTCCCTTTTTTTTCATCAAAGTTCTTAAACTCATTCTTTTGTAATTAGCACCTTGCATCTCTGAGATTGGTTATACCCAACTGCTTAGGAGGGGATGGTGCCTGCACTGCTGTAATCGCATGAATGCTTCTTTTCACCCCATCACAGGGAGACGCGGGAGGTCTTTTTTCACTTCTGCAGGTGGTGTGAATGCCATTGCCACACCTTCTGGAGCAGCATGCCTGTATCCAAAGCCAAGACACTCCTGTGGTACCTCGCGCCGGCGACACTGTTTGTACAACCTAGCACAAACACTTTGCCCATTTGTTTCACTCAAGTTGTAATGGTGCTTGACTAGCTCCTCGCGCCTGCATGTTTCAGTTCATATCTCAGCAGTAAAGCAGGAGACGGGTCGGTCTAAGGTCCTGCTGCGAGGCCTCGGTAGATAAAGCACGCCGCAGGTAAAAACATGCATGACCACTCACCATTAGATCACTCCCCATGCTGTCCCTGAGATGGCGCTCTTAATTAGAAGGTCCTTGGATCTTGCTGTCTAAACTCAGGTTTTACTGCCCACATTACCATTTTATATAATACAGTTCCTCACGTTCCGCAGTAAAGCAATGCCAGGGCGACAGTATATTATGAACACATGCTGTAATTGACACTATTTTGGAGGTGCTTTATGGCTTCATTTCCAAACTTCGGCTTTTCTCCTGAGCACCGTCTGCGTTGTCTTCGGCGATCAGCCCGTTACTCACCTGTGCTTCCTCCCCAGACAATGGCCGGCTCTGCTCATGCAGATGATGAGGTGCAGTATCAAAGCCAAATGAGATGGCTGCCAATTAGGGAGGACTTCCAGGTGCATTTCAATGCAAACTCGCACCAGTAACTGCACCCTGTAGTGTCTCCATTCAAAGACCGTTTGTAACAGGCAGACTTTAACGGAAACTTATGAAAGTGTTTCAATTACCAGAATAATGATGGACCTTTTGCCAATACTCAACACATGGGGGGATTTTTGAACTTTGTAATAATGTCTTACTAAATCTTCTAAGCAGGTAGTTAAATTGACTTGCCACCGCTACAGTTTGTATAACCTTTTTTTCTTCCTTTAATGTTGAAAGTTAACAGAAAAAAAAAATCAAATAATCCATTTGTCTGTGCTCTGGATGGACTCCAGTTCAAATGCTTGGAAACAGTGTGAGACCACACAGTTATTTGGACAGCCGGCACACTTCCCAGGGGATACAATGGACTTTTATATTGTCGCTACAAGTGCTGTAGCACAAAAGCGCCAGACAAATTCAATCACCTTTCACAAAATGTACATGTCACTCCGACAATAGTTAAAATATCTGTAAATTTGAGTTAATGTAGCTGTGCTTGGCGAGGTGGTTGACAAGTGTGAGCTACTTGTTCAGTGCAAAATTAATTGGAGTAAATTTGCGTTAAGAGGAAGAGGAAAAACCAATAAGAGCTGCCCGAAAGGGAAATAAAAAAAATCATTGTAGACATAGAAATTAGCATTTTAATCATTAGTGATGAACCAGGAACTTCCCTCTTCAAACACCTTTTACCCAAAACAGGTTAGGTCATGACAGAAAAAAGACTTTCCTGTGTTCCTGTGAGTATGTTTCCTGAATCTGCAAATGCACCGTGGTGCACCATTGTGGCCTTTGAATCAAACATTTTCAGTTATTATTCAAATTAAATCAAGTCAGGGCAAACGGGAAGAGCAGTCAGAAGAAGCTCGCTGCTGTAAATCTTGAAGCTCTACCTCTGTGATTGCTCAGGCCACCGCGGAATAAAGATTAGAAGAAAATCACTAATCACAGCGGATGTCATTAGCATACCACCAATAACGGGATGCAAAAGGGAAAAGAGGAATTGCCTTATAATGCTGGATAAAGTAGGAATCAATGCCATGTATGGATGCACACAGCTGCTTGACAAACAGATATATTCACTTCCAAACATGGGTAAAGGAAGTGTCTAATAAAGATGTTTTTTTCAATGTTTTTGTCTGAGTCACTCGCTGAAGCACTTGATGCTAATATCACATTCCCCCTCTCTCTTTTGATCAGCTTTTGCAGCTGGGCTGCCCTGCCTCACTTGGATGCATCAACAAAGCTTGAAGTGGCCACTCTAATCTGGTTAAGTATTGCCTGGTTGGGGAGAAATTAGCTGGATTCTTTTAACTTTTCAAACAAACATAATACAGTCAAACTTGCTGGATGAGAATCAATTACATGAACTGAAAATAGGTTCATTTCTGGAAATCATCTAATACATCTATTCAATGGCATATGCCTGTAGTGTCACATCGGAGCCATATTTCAGTCCAGTGAAATGAGTGAAGTAGAGGAGTATCTGTCGAAACACCGCCGGAATACGCTTCACAAATCTTTTCCACCCAGTGGTGATATTGCCATTATCTGCATTACTTAAAAATAGTTATTCCCCGCCTAAATCCATAAGATATTAGAAGGAATAATGGGATAATTTTAGGGTAATAGCGTAGTGTCTCACTATGATCAGTTGGATATGTGACCGCAAACTATTGTCCTTGTGGCAGAGCTTTTCCATGAGCGTCGGCTGCCGGCCAAACACTCTTTTCTAATTCTAATAAAATAGTCTTAATTAATAAGTTGCTATGCGTGTACATTTCACAACCACTGGCCGTCTGCCTCAAAACAATGTGAACATATTGATGGAGAAACCTGCCTATCTGTCTTTATCGGTGCTGCCCTCACATCTCTATGAATCTGTGTGCACTGCGCATGCTCAAATGAGTGTTTGTATCCTGCTGAGTAGAGAGCAGAGAGTCATCTTCAGTGTTTGACAAATATTAGCAAAATAATTGGTGACAAAACAGATTAAGAATTTCATCGATTGCACAGGCAGATGACACCAGCCAAAGCAGCTTGATGATGAGCATTTAAGAGTCCACTAAAAGCGCTGCATCTTTCTTTGAAGCTTTACAGACATTTGTGCGCTTAATGAATGACCAAATTAATGAATTGTCTTTATTTTAATCGCACACTTTGCAGCAGAGCCTCCTCTAAGATGTGGTGTCGACACAAAATAAAACAGGCAACGTCCTCAACGCAAAGGACCTATGTCACCTGAAGGAAATATAGAATATCCCTCAACCTCACACTTCAATTTTACAGTTTAATACGTCAGAGAATGCATTTGTGTTTTTTTTTTGCAAACTAAAGTCAGATTCCCCAAAACATAACAGATGTTCACAGACTGTGAGGGATAAAACGCACAAGGCTCCTAATTCTTTACAATAAAACACTACAGGTTTACTAGCGGGTAGCCTAAATCATTTAAATATGCAATAATTAAATCAGTTTTATATGATTGAAATCTGTCATTGGGACGAACCAGTCGCCACCAGATTTGGGCTCTTACTGTGACATTTTTTACCCCGGGGGGTTTGCTCCAGACCCCCCATGGCTGACTCCCTTTTACCCCACTGGCTGTTTACCCCATACCCTCGTGGAAAGCTCTGTTGTTGTATTGGTCGTTTATATAAAATAACCTACGTTTAAATCATTTCTCTGTTTATTCAACATATTTGCTGCTGTGAAGATTGAGAACTATATTTTCCTGAATTACCGGCGGCCGCTTTGCTTTGACAACACCAATATAAACAGGACAACAGATGTCTGTTTGGTCTACTACTTAATACAATACAGAATGTATTAACAAATTTACTCTGTCATCCTAAACCTTTGATATACCGTTGCTGTGCAACCCGTGAAGCAGTCTAATCAAAACTTGTAATAGGTAAAATAATTACATGAACTTTCCATTCAAGTGTAATGTGAGTTTTTGTATCTAAAGCTAAGAATATCCATCTATGTACCTGTCGAACAATGATGTGTTTAGATTAATTGCCAGAGATAGTTAATGAAACATTGACGTCGCTATTTTGATATCAACATCTTCTGCTTATCCGAGGTAAGACTGAAAAAACAAAGCAGAATCCTTTTATCATCGACTTGCCGAACAGATGGTTTGGAGGGGGCGAAAAAAAGAATATGATCACAATACTAACATTTTTGTTGTATTGAACTGTTTCTCCCATCGGATCTTTAGGGCAGATTGTCTCCATTTTTCAATGTGTATAAACCCTTTGTTTGAGAGAGATCTGTTAAATCTGTCTTGCTGCTAATAAACTGCCATTATTCCCTCCAACAAGGCTGTGCTCATTAATAATGCCTCTGTCAGATGCTCATTCTCTTCTGTGAAAATAGAAAATATCATTAATTACAGTTTCTGTCACCCCGTGACAGCTCAAGCAATTGTTCCAGACCCTGAGTTCTGTTTCATTGTGTCCATACCTAGTGACCACCTATTCTTTACTGTCTCAATGGGGATGTCCAGCATGCGAGAGCCACAAAGGCCCTGGGAGATCTCACCACACATTGCAGAGCTTCTGTCCCAGCAACACATTAGTCATCCAGGGAGCGATTGAGTATGGTGGTAAACTCAAAATGTAGATCTATCTCACTCTCTCTCGAGCAGAGATCATGGGAGAGATTGAGTGGGTTTACTTTTCATTGTGGATTTGTTGTATTTTTTTATTTTTTTTGCAACTGAGAGAAATATCCTCCTTGGAGGAACAGGGATTTTCTTATTCAGTTCGTCAACTGGGGGTAAGAGAAGAAAAAAAAGACTAGACTAGGCTGCAGCAGCTGAATGTAGAAGAGTGCATTTTATGTATGAGCGGAGGATCTTATTGCATTAAGGAATGCTCGCAAATGAAAGAAAAAAAAAAAATTGGTCAGCGTGAATGCGAGGAAAACAGTCGTGGGACAAAGAGCCCGACTCTCTCAACATATCCGAGCAGTGTGTTAACAGAGGGAGTCGGCTTGGGTTGTTTAGTTTTACATTATGTAAACAGCAGAGCAGCCCACAATCACAGAACAACTGTTCCCCAGAGCGTTCCCACGTCAGACAGATATGTGGCTTACTTCAGTGAGTGTTTTTTATTCAACCTAATGCTGCAGCTGCCATACATTAGTCGCAAACTCAAGACTCGAAATGTTTTTGAGTTTATTAAGCGCTATCAGTTTGGCCGCCAGGTTGTTGTGCGGCGCCAGTATGGAGTAAAGATGTCATATCAGCCGTCACGCAGAGCTCATTTCAGTTTGTTTGTGTATGTTTTTTGGCTTCAGGGGGCTAGAATAAGAGACAAACACGACTGTTTCGTCCTCGAAAAATTGGAACCTTTTCCAAAAAGGTGTTGGCGTTTTCTTCACTGCATTATTGCAGTGAATATTGAAAGGGAAAATAACAGAAAGAAAACAAGTATTTTTATGGAACAAAAACCTAAACACTCTGATTCAAATATACTGATATTTATATGGATATACGGAATGTTAGCCTATACTACACAATAATGAGGAAGTTATTCGGACAGTCCATAGATGGCCAGAAACACTAAGATAAAACAACTTCAGAATGATAATTCCACAGAAAATAAAGGGACAATGCTTAAAGTTCCCATGCACCAAAATCACTAGATTAAGGTGTGTAACTTCCTGGAAAATCATGAAAAATGCTGATGCTCATCCTGCAGTCAGGGGCATACATTAATTATTTCTCCAATAAACTCTTTCTCTTTTTTTAAGATGTAAAAAAAGAAGGGACATCACCTGATTGATGTGCTGTTTGAGTTCTACCTCACGGTTTACTGTAGAAAACAACGTAACTATATTTACTGATGTGGGTGAAGTTGGATCATGTTTTATAGAGAAAATATATTCACTTTTTAGAAATATCCAGGGCTGCACAATATAGAATAAACACATGATCATCAACATTTTCAACAACTATCAAACTCATGATAACGATGTTGGGAGTCTGCACCAAACAAACGTGTTTTCTTACATCTGGAGGACGACATATATAGACCAGGGCATCGATGCAGCACTACAGAACTTTGTTCATGGTGTTTTGTAACACATTCTACCCTTATAAAAATATTGCAATTTCTGTGATTTGGATATTTATATATATTTCCATAACATTCTGACAAATTGTGCAGCTCCAGTAATAACTTTGATGGAATGTTCAGCATGTAGGAACAAATAAAATCCACTTCTATGGCAAAAATGGATGGGAATTAATGATTTAATGTGTATCAATAACCTGAAGGTCTTTTGTAATGATACATACAGGACATACACATAGACTGGGGATGCAAAGATAATGGTGCGATCCACATCGATCAGTTTGATTTGATATTCTGTTTTTAGATATATGGCCTTGACCATACGTAACAAACCATTGGATGATTTTAAAACAGTAAGTCCATTCATGTACAACACATGTTCATCGGGGGTGAAATGTCACTGGATTAAATGTTTTAATAAAATGTAAAGGCAGTGAGGATAAATTAAATGGCATGAGATAATAAACAACACCGGGCCCAAATCAAAATCAGTCACTCAAAGAAAAAAAAAAAAGACGCCGTTCTTCAAAGGCTTTTCGGGGGAAAGACCTAAATGTGTTGTTCATTATTCATTTCCTGGAAAGGCCAAAGAATTCATTTCATATTCCGTGCCTGTGATAAACCGTATTAATGGATAAGCTGTCGAGGTACCATACTGTTTCTTAAGTTATTGCTGAAATATTCTTTCACACATTCTGTCAAACACAGGATTATATGACACAATAACGCAGACTTCGGTTAAAGTTTCCCATGATGGATAAGCTTTGTAGGATATGGTACCAGACCCCATACATGGATGTAATTAAACAAGGGCAAGTGATAGCAATAATGTATCATCCACGAGAGCCGAGGTCCTGGCTTCCTACGAACCAGTGTTACCAGAGACAAATGACTTGCAGCAGTCGCCAGCGTCGCTTTTAACTTTGCATGGTGCAGACACAGGGAGGGAGTGTCTCCCTATCAGTGGTGGCCCAGCCAAGACAAATGGACAGTCATAATCCCCCCACTGGTGGAGAATGTGGTTTATTAGAATACGATACAGTGGATGTGAAATCTTTTTTCTCACTGCGCGATTCAGTTTCCAGCTCGTTCCTCACCACACACAAGTCATCCTTGACAGTTTTCACTTCTTTTTTTTTTTTAAACGGGCTTAGCCGTCTTGGAGCTACTGCCTTCAAAGGAAGACAAGTTGTCTGTCAAGGAGGAGAGTCAGAATTTTTATTATTACTGCCTGTTCAGTCCCCCAGCAGAGAAACGTGTGCAGTTTCAAGTAGGGCACAACATTTAATGCGTAATCAAGCTGGACAAAATGCACAGTGGGTTCTGCTAAAGAGACAGATGCATTCCTAAGTGTCCTAAATTTGGAGACTTATTCTGGTTTCCATCGGCACATGCTGTTTATCTATTCAGTTACAGGATGCTCTGTTTGGGCCACGTGTGCAGGAAGTGCTGACACAGAAAGATTTAGCTATTATTGCATATCATTACATGAATAAAATATGTGTATGATTACATACAAAAGTTTGTTCAACCATCCTCCAATTTAGGTCTGTTGGGTTAGAGGGAGGGAGGCGGAGGGGGGCGGGTTTTGTCAATAGCTTGAGAAGTAATAGGTTCATGACCCGTGTTAATAATGAATAGAGAAATTACAAAAAACAGTTCTGTAATTTTTCAATAGACAACAAACGTGATTACGTGAATCATAATTTTTCCTCACGCGGCCTTGAACCTTGGTTTGCAAAAATGTTCTACAATCAAGTCGTACTAAAGAAAAAAATCGTGTGCACTCTGTAAACCTCCACATGAGAACCTCAGTGGCTTTGATTCACCTCCTCATTGTGTTCCCCTCCGCCTTCGCTCCTTCAGCCCACAACCATTACATTGTCATTCATGTTAGCCCGACTCTCGGGGCTCTAAAACACGTTGTGCTTTTATCTCATACACTCTGGTCATTTCTTTTAACACAGTAAAGACCCGCGGTGCTAGCAAAATCATTTATGGCCTCTTATGTCCTGTCCTGTCCAGTCCTCGAGGGGTCCTGCAGTGTCAGGGGAATGTAGATGAGTCCAGCTTAGACCTCGTTTTTTTTGCCATTTTTTGATAGACCTGCAGATGGTTCCGTGCAAAACCGAGACCCCCGACGGGACCTTTTATCCTTGTTCTAAAAATGACCGTCTGAGCTCTTGATCATAGGTGGTTAAGGAGAGGGTGAGTCCTCATTTCAACCCATCATTTCTCTGTAATTCCAGTTGCCCATAAGCGACGTTTCACATTAGGAAATATTTGCTTGGACAGAAAAGACATTATTCACCTGCTTTTTAATATCTTAATGCCACTGAATTGGTATTCAGCTGAAAGTTTTTTCTGCGAGGAATTCACACACAAAAGATTTATGTTGTAATTACTTGAGCATAATTACCGGGGAAACAGTCAATCAGCATAAATTAACGAAGCAAATAGTTTGGAACATGTACTTGAGGAATAAACACAATATCAATTATAATGAAAAACAGAAATTCAGGGTGCTCAGAAATGGCCTTTAAAGTCTTCCACATTTTTTGATGAGAGAGGAAAGTTGTGAGACGTAGCTGTGTTCATTTGTGTTTAACTTTTTATAAACGGTACAATAACAAATGTACAGATTTGCCTTCTTTTCTTTTGCTTGGTATTACTTAAGTGTCCTTCCGGATTTCTTACTAAGCCTTTGCAATCCTACGAGCACATTTTTAGCATTTACAGCAACACAGCATCCCTGCATTTGATCCTCATTATCATTTAAGACCATATTAAATGTCTACAGTGATGGGTTGTAAAGCTTAATGCATAAAATAGTTACTGTTATCCAATTTTTAATAGGTAATAAATATGTGACAAATCATATCCTAAGTGTATAGTTTTGGTGATGGAACTTAAGACTTGAGCGTGATGTGACTGCAGTTCTCACGCTGATATTTACTATTCAGGTCACTGATATTTTGGTCCCAGTTTCTTCATATTTTGACCAAACTTTGTGCCCCAAACCTGCAAAGGTGCCACATCTTTCAAGAGTCGAGGGAAACACCTGCCAGTCTGTCACAGGGCGAACGCATTCACATTCACACCTACAGGCAATTTCCAGTCTTCAGTCAACCTGAGCTGCATGTCTCTGGACTGTCGGTGGAAACTGGAGCACCCGCAGGAGACACACACAAAAACACAGGATCGAAACGCGTGAACCCGTTTTGCTATTAAGTGTCAGCGTGCCACCTCCTTACTGAAATCTAGACTAATGCAATTCTTTTACAACAGCACTTCCATGAGGCATAGTGACGCTCCATGCCCACTCAGCGGAGATGCAAATTATGGGACACATTAATGTCCCTCCTAGAAAAAAAAAAATGTTTTTACTCAGCCATTACGGCTCACTCAGTCACTTTTGAAGCAACAGTTCGGTTGAGACGAGCTGTAAAATGAAATAATCTCACAGGTCCCCTTGCTGGCTTTGTCTGCAACTTTAAATTGTAGCTCACAGTCTTGTTCATTGAAAGGAGTCGGGTCAGGTGTCAGTGTTTGTACTTTTACCCAACTATTATTGGATTTACCCAATTATTGACTTTTTGATGTTTATAAAACCTCCAAACAGTGTATTTAGTTCTGAAAATGAATTACACTATATTCTATTTCAATGCAGTCTAACGCTGTGATTCCAAAAAGAAAAAAGAAAGACTTTATCTTCAGCGACAAGAAAAACATTTGAATAGTTTCTCTCTTTCTTTTGTCGAATGCCTGACGCTCTAATCCAATACATCACAATATGGCAGGATTACCGCTGAAATTCAACTTAAAGTAGGTCTTTGCCCCGTTCCTTTGCAGATTACAGAATGATTTTGCAAAAAGGATTTAGGAAAATAGTAGATTAAGGTTAAATCCTGAATTGTAGATACACAGGAAGTGGATGGGCAGGGAAATGCTGCAGTTAGAAGCAACTTTTATATTTTAGATAGAGTGCCTCGGTGGCAATTTCTTGTAAATCCAACCATTTAACATGTTGCTTTGTTCTTTTTCCATGAAGTGAGAACCGAGAGTTAGAAATGTAGGAGTCATGCCTCCCCAAAAACATGCAATCAAAGAGGAGTTGATTTAAACTAAAATTGAGGTAAAAAATGGTTGAAAGGGACTAAATGCTGATCAAACATGACAACCGAGCACAGAATATCAATTTCTAATCTCTGTACCTACTCGGGAATTCACTATTTTAGAATATTAAAGGTTCAAAAGCGTTTACTCAAGAAGTTGCACTAAAGCGCTAAATTGTGGCTGAGCATGAGATTGGATTTCATTCAGCATAGATTTCCTCTCTGAGTCAGGTACTGTAGCGTGGATCAGCCCTCCTCAAGAGTACAGTTAACAAACTTCATGTGTGGCAGGGGTTAGCGCTTATGTGCTCAGACAAGGTGCTGTTTGCAGTGACTCCTAAAGGAGCCTGAGCGCTGTGGATTACAAGCAAGGCTAACGTTTAGCTCCCACCCCAGACAACCATGAGTCATAAGCTCTAAAGAGCTGCCGCATATGTCTGCGTCGCAAGACCATTTGTGATACGACAACATGACCTTTGGATTCAGACCCCATCTGCTCGGCCTCAAATGTTTACAGAGGAGCGAAGGAGTGCTTTGTGTTTGCACGGACTGGAGTTTTAGAAAAACATGCTCCGCAAACAATCCATTTTTAATAAATCTTGTCCTCGGCGTAACAAGCTGCGAAGTCAAGAAAAGTCACAGCAGGAAAGCTGTGATGCACTTCTGCCCGATATGTTCATTTTTCCTCCAGTGTTAGATCAACACTTCACTGTGCTATGCCTTCTTGGCATCTTTTTCGGTAAAGCTGTATCTCAGAGTTTAACTATGGCCGTGTAGGCAGTGAGACAATCATTAAGATTTGTTGTGTATGTTCTTTCAAAAGGACAACTTTGTTGAAAAATGTCTGCTTCAATGTATTTGGCCTCTTTAAAAATACAGTCCTGACATGTTATTGCCTTATAAAGTTTATATGGTGAATTTCAGCAGACAAAAGCCAATATAGACATTCATTTGATAGTCATGATTCTGGCCATCTCGCCAATACAAGGCCAATTTTCACTTTCCTTTTTCCTCTGTTTTTGGTCTCCACCTACTCCTGAGGGAATTGTCTGAAATATCTGACTTAGCAGCTAGATGGACAGGTAACGTACAGTGGATTAAGAAGAGCATTTTTGGGCCAAAAAACAGCCAACCAAAAGATAAATTTAGTCTAAAACTGAATAACTCCATATAGAACACAGTTCTATATGTAGAACAGCAGTTTAAAATTAAATATCACACTTTTTTTTGAAACTCTAATTTTTTCTCTTTAGATATTTTGCACCAGCTATACCCAACTTCTGTCTTACGTTAGGATGCAGAGTCTACACTAAATGATACCTTGAAACTACTTAGTTTAATACTAAAGCTGTGTCGATGTTTGGTTGCACTACGGCGGCGTAAAGTTAATTTGAACTACTCCAACATATAGGCCAGTGTTTATTACCAAGCTGTCTATAGCTCCCACTTGTCTTTGAACACCTTGCTAGGCAATGTCGTAGAGGCGAACAGCTAAAAATGTTGTAAGTATAGCACCAGAAACCAACAAAAATGTATGCTAACAGGGACAAAGCATTAGAATTAGGGGATTCAATGTTGAAAATGAATGAATGTTAAAAAAGATAGTCTGCACTGGCTAACTGTGTTGAAATAGTAGGCCTAGTAATTCGTAACTTTGGGTCACGCAGATATCGAATTTGTGTTGGTGTCTACTAACTCTCAATGTTTCTGTAATCAAAGGCGCATCCACTGAGTGGGGGATTGGCTCGCCCAGCTTCACCAGGCCTGGCCAGCGCTTTTCTGTGTAATTCCAACTGTAGCGGCCTGGGTAGAAACCATACATACATTACTACATACACCATACATCATCCTGCTTGGCAATCCCATACTTCGCCTTTCTCCGCCTCCCACGACAGGGATGTGGGGTTGGACTTGCAGAAGGATTTAAAGGCTTAAAGACATGATGAAAAAAAAAAAAAACTCTAATCCTGTCCCCATGTTTCAATTATCTCCTCATTTTTGTCAAACATATGTAAAAGTTAATCCCTTTCATTATATACAGTACGTATATGTATTTTAGTCCCTTTCTTCCCGCTCACTTTTTCTGGACTCCTCTTCAATGAGGTGTGTATGTACAAGTTATTCCAACTGAATTTCTGTTGACTGGTTTAAACCAGCCAATATGACAAAAAAAAAACAACCTAATTTGACTGCGTGGGTTGCCGTAGTTAGCCATGTGATATCAGAGGTGTTTTGCATCTCAAAAACTTTGTTTATGACTCCCAAAGACAGTGATTGTACTCTGATTTATTAATTACTTCCTTGCCCTCATCTTAATTCAATAACGTGGCTGAAGTGGGGTGACAGTCCTCCACAGCTCCACGGTGCTCTGTGTTTTCTAAGCCGTGCACACTTTTGAATCTACTTCAAAGTACTTCAGGTGTATTTGACATTAGTCCATGAAAAAAAACAAACACTTTTTCCTATTTAAACAATTGAAAAGAGACATTTTTAATTAAGCTACGATAAATTAACAAGTTGCATCCTTTTCTCTCCTCAGTCCCTTCCACCAAGCCCCCCTGTGCTTTTTATTTATTCATTTATTTATTTGTCTATTTATTTATTTATTTATTTTCAAATAAAATGCCAAAACAATAAAAACAAGAGACATACAAGTATTCAAATTAGAATTACGGTCTCTGCGGGCCAAGTGTAAAATTGCTTTCACCTCCTCTGTGTTGACCGGCGGGCCAGGTCATTACTGTAATTCTGCTGTGAAAGTATTTTTTTTTGCTGCAAATCAACTTATAAACTGTGGAAATTAACAAATCAGTCTAGGATGGTTGAATTTGTATGGAGAGTACAGAGATTGTCTAAAGTGTATGATAATTAAGGTGAAGCCAACCAATAAGTCTGGAAAAAAAAAAAAAAAAGGCAACAGTCAAATATTATTCCACATAAAATATACCTCACTCTCACTGCTTGTTACTGCCACTGTGTTCGGTGTTGTTTACCCACAATATCTGTATGACCTCACATATACATTCAAATATCACATTATTTAACTTGTCCTCCAGATGTGCGGCCGTCTGCGTATCTCCCCTGTTTTGACATTTGACATAAAGACTACACAGATTAAAACCGTGTACATCACTCGTTAGCGCCATCAGTCAAAAGCGTAAAAAGGTTTAAATATACAACACCGCTGACATGTGGAACTAGCTGTTGACATAGCTCCGATACATTAGGCCCCTAAACAAACCATTCCTCGGGAAATCATCCGTTAACGTCATGCTTTTGGCAAAAATGTGTTTGCGTTTTTAGCATAGGCGGGTGCTCTGCTGCTAAATCAATCGGTGGCCATCATTATTCTTAACAGCGCTATAAAGGGAGGCTATTCGTTCGTGCCAAATATGTATACATTTCTCATAAACCACGACACATTTGTTTAAATGAAACGTTTCGTGTTGGGTAGGCTTTTGCAGTAAATCAACTTCCACGTACCCCCTCATTTTCTGATTTGTTAGGATCCATTTGAGCATCATATTGCCATAAAACCACACAGTAGTAACTTTCTCACTCTTCTTTGTTTTTTTTTCAAGGTGTTTCGAGTAGAGGGTCTGAAATACACACGAAAACTGAGATAATAACAGTTAATCAGTCAGCGGTAACTGCCTTCCACTGACAAACGGGAGCGACGCCCGCCTTGCTAAATCACCGGCTTGTCAGTCGGAGTCATCGCAGTTTATTTGTTACGTTTATCTTACTGAGGAAACTGATAAGTAAATAGGTCTCAGGGGAACGAGTCCTCTGATAATAGAAAAAAAAGAGTTCTAATGGTTTTGATGCCTCGCTGGATAGTTTGCTTTTGGACAGGAAGTGGGCCCCGTCCTGGAGAAATTTGACCCGGGCATGGGGGGGTCAGCAGCTTGTCACAATTATCCACCGGGTCCTTTGACTTCCACATTGGGAGAAAAACAAGAGCCAGTGTCTCCTGGAGCTTTTACCACTGCTTTTGGCCAATCAGGAATGTCACAGGAAGGGAAGAATCCAGTTGGCAAAACCTTTATCAGCCCATCAGCACCACTGCATGACATGGGAAGACAGCCAGACATTCTTCTCACAGGAGATCAGTTTCTTGGCTCAGCCTGTGTTTAAGTGGGTCCTCTGCCACTTCTCTGTTGCTGATAGTAACCCATTTGGCAGCCAGACATGACTCGGCTGCCTGGAGGAGGGCTGAGGTGGAGGCAATGAGCAAATCCAGTCATTGTAAACTTCTCTGAAGTCATTCTAGGAATGTTTTGAGAGCACTTAATTTGGCCTATTACTCACATGGTTTCCCAGAGTCTCTCTCTTTACATCTCTCTCAGAGATAACGCAGATCTCTCCGGACCCGAGCTATTCATTTAGACGGAGGGATCAGACGGCGCGATCGCCCCGAAAAGCTGCACACCTGTAGTGCGGAGGGCTTCGGTGTGTTAGCTGATGGACACTGTGACAGGGCGCTCATGCTTTTGCCGAGGGCTGTCACTGCCCAGTCGGAGACAACTGTTTCAGAGAACAAAGTCACATTGAAGCCCATTTTTTTCCCCCTCTGTGTTTTTTAGTATTTCTACCTCAAATCTAGGTTCTAAATGTCTAAACATTTCATTAAACTAAGCTGCAAAATGAAAGGCACAGAAAAACATGTGAAGAATTTTACACTAGGGCTAAAATGAGCAGAGTTTTACAATTTTTGCTTGAAAGACAAAAATGCTAAATTGATTAGTTGCCGGTTATTATTTTTCAATAATCAACGCAATTAATCGACTGATTGTCGCAGCTGCGTATAAGGTAATGTAATGAGTAGTGCTATTATCTCAAGGGATCGATGAGTAGGTTTGTTTCCCATTGGTGAGTTTCACCAAATTAGCGTTCTGAATCACAGCAGCCACGATGCAATCAGAACATCGTAATGAAATGGGCACGTTTGCTGTGAATGTATTTTGCATTTATGTATCTTTCAATGTATCCACCTACCTTTTTGCATTTTGTTTTAAAATCTGTATTATTTTGCACGTTTTATGAACACACATCCTCGTATATATTAGCATGCAAAACGTTTATTTTCACACTGGTTTCAATTGATCTACTACTATGCTCTATCTGATTTTCTTAACAGTAATTTTACAATTATCACAGCTTCCTGAAGCCCAAGGTGCTGTCTTCAGGTTGCTTGTTTTCCATCCAACCAAGACACCAAATCTGCAAAGATGCAAAAAATGACAGCAAAGCTTTACAGCTGAAAAGCTGGAACCAGAGAATGTTGATGATTTAACCATAAAAAAGAATGATCAGAATAGCAGATTCATTTTCAGTTCATTAAATGATCATCAATGATCATGATTAACCATTTACAGACAATTTCAGTATTATAAAGAATTGTTGCCAATAGCCAACTAAAAAGTTGTTAAGCGTAACTTACATTTCACACACACATAATTTTGTTAAATTAGGGTGATTGAGATCAATTCTGCCGACATACCGTCATTTTCCTCCCAATTCCTAGCTAAAAAGCCAACAACAGATCAGTCGCCATTCATTAAACCCTGACGTACGTCTGACAGCTCTCAGTTAGATGAGGTGAGTCACACATAAAGCTTATCATTCACTGTGTGATGAGGCCATGATTATGCATGTCACAGCACTCAGTCGCTGTTAATCAATTAAATTTTTCTCAGTGATCCACATTACGAACGTGAAACAAACGATGATAGTTTCATCGTGGATGATACATACGATGTGATATCTTTCCGTCTAATGTTGAATGTAGTATTGTCTGTATGTTCTTTCACCCAGGTCATGCCCATTTGCACCATGCAACGTCAGTTCAGTCTCAGTCGAGCTGTCTCTTTGAAGAAGTCTGCAGGTAAAGGAAATTATTCAAATACTCCTTTTTCAGTTTTAGAATTAGAGTGTGTGTGTGTGTGTGTGTGTGTGTAGGTGTGTGTGTGTGTGTGTGTGTGTGAGAGAGAGAGAGAGAGAGGGTATACAAACCTGACTGCATC